>NW_013666187.1:363401-365069 GCF_000517525.1 Limulus polyphemus | reverse complement strand
CAAGAAATTTGAGCGTTCAAAAGTCTTATTCACATTCATTTTGTTATATTGTTAGTAACTATGGTGAAATTCAGTAAAAATACTCTTCTTTCCCTGTCGTTCTGAATGATAAGTAATGAAGCAGTGCTATATAAAAACTGTATATAAATTCATTAGAAATGCCCGAAAAGTGCTCGAGGAAAAGAAGACCTTTAAATGTAATATTATACGTAGATGAATTATCTTGATACTATAATTAAGTAAGACAATGATGCCAATATTTATTGGAAGAATATTTGCATCTTTTTCTTATGATTGAAAATGATAAATAGTAAAATTTAATTAGCGAAACCATCAGTTCAGCTAAACTTTTCATGAAATTTTCGTAGTTGTATTAAATGTTTTCTTAGCATTAAAAACTACTGAGCTCGAACCTTCTATCTTTTGTCCTCACCGTTTCCATTGTTACGATATATTGTTGGGTTGTCATAATCTGTATTCATTGTTATGATACAATGTTTGTTACCATAATCTGTGTTTCATATCATACAAGATATTAATCGTGTCAGTTTTCCAAGGTTGTTTTAAAGTGAACATTTATCATGAGATCATAGAATAAAAAAGTCTAAACAGGTTCACCACAATTGGCATTGTGACATTTTTGTTTCTCTGTTTCAAATCAAGTTATTTCTAAGTGTTTCGTACGACCAGCCAGGACAACCGACTATATCAAAATATTAATATTAATGAGGTCACTCAAGAGATAGGCAGCTTTCTTTAATTCACACCAAAACAACCTAGCAATGTTAAGTACAATTAGGTCACTGAAGAGAAACGGGTTTACTTTATTTACTTCAAGAATGAAAACATTAAAATTAATTAGGTCATTTATTCGCTCTAACAGTTGTTTCTAATGAAAGAGATATTCCATAAGAATAATGTTAACAAAACTTTAGTATATCGTGCAACAAAATAATTTTACATATTATACTTTTGGTTCTTGGTTCGAGGCTTTGTATTTTCGTAGCATTTGGGTTCTTACTATTTTTGAAACATTTGCTAGGACAATACCTTTCTGTATAATGATTCTTTGGGTAGAGTAGTTTACTGTTTGGTTTGATAAATCGTTTAGTTAAAATAAAAGTGATTTTATCAGTGCAGCCAGCTAAGTGATGGGATACAAGAAAACATACTTATTAAGATTTGGTCTGAGGCTAACAAGAAAGTTCGAAGCTCAAATAACGTGTATTTTTTTGTGCTCGCTTGAGTAATTTGATTTAGAATGAACGTTTTTATACTTTCATTTTTCAAAACATAAGCGAAAAAGCTTTTTTTGACAGTAGTCATTGGTATGATAATATTAAATGATGCTTACTTTGGCTTTCGTATCTCTACTCTGAATTAAATATAGCTGTTTTTAACACGTTGTTTTAGTTTCCTTCGCTTTAGTTATATTATACCGAATCAGAAGTGGGGCATCATTATAATAAATAACCGAAACACATTCTGTAGTACAAATTATATTTATATTCCACAGATCAATAAGGTCTAATGTATTTTGTTTGCTGCGCTCTCAAAAGCAGTACTGATGGGTGGGACCCGGCATGGCCAGGTGGTTAGGGAGCTCGAATCGCAATCTGAGGGTCGCGGGTTCGAATCCCCGTCCCATCAGACATGCTCGCCCTTTCA
>NW_013666187.1:343618-363324 GCF_000517525.1 Limulus polyphemus | reverse complement strand
GCTTTGCGCGAAATTCAAAAACAAACAAACAAACTGATGGGTCGTGGATTCGGCTAAACTAGTTTACTGCAGACGGAGTAGCCACCAAAAAATACATTGCGCATCTACGTCATTCATTCACAAATAATTTCTTCTTCACTGAAATTACCCCTGGTGATAAAATGAAAAAAATTACAAGGAAATACACACACATTAGTCGCAAAGAGATATCGTTTCCAATACATTTTGGAGAGGAAAATAGAGTTCTCCATCACCAACGAATAAATTATTGACCATTTTAATTAGACAAATTACTTGATAAATTCCCAGTTGAAACTTTTTGATGAAGCAAACTACAAGTTTCGTATAAAGTCATTAGTATTGATGTGACTCTATAGTCTAATTAACTAAAGTACATTTTGTAAACACAGTATATATATATAATGCATATATTTCAAAGCATAAGAAAACATTTATTTATTTGTTTTAAGTTTTTTATTCGTGAT
Organism: Limulus polyphemus; assembly: GCF_000517525.1. NCBI lineage: Eukaryota > Metazoa > Arthropoda > Merostomata > Xiphosura > Limulidae > Limulus > Limulus polyphemus. The sequence goes on along the minus strand of NW_013666187.1, from coordinate 362,839 downwards.
TCTTTATTATTTCTTGCGAATCTGATGAAAATGGTTGTTATAAAACCTGTAACTTGAAAACTTTATTAAATATGAAATTAAATTTACGTACAAAAAAGGTAAATATTTGCTTGAGACTTCTAATTTCCTTGAGTTTTGATTGATATTTTGTTTTAAGCAATCTATAAGAACATGGAAAACGTGTTTTACTCCATTATTAACTACACATAGTCTTTACGTCAGTAAAAACAGCTTTAACAGTTGAAAATTCAGTGATTATTTTGGACTTAATAAAGATTTAAAGTGTTTCTTTTATTTATTCAGAACTTAAGAAAGATTTAAAGTGTTTCTTTTATTTCATGTTCAGATACGTGGCTGTGCGGTCTTGTTAAATCAAAACACAATAAAAGATCAAACAGAAAATTTAGTTAGAATAGTTTTATTAAACAGAGAGAAAAAGAAGATGGAATTTCTAAAGAACATCCAGAAAAATCTAATAAAATAGAGATTTACGAAAGTTACATCCAACTAACAGGTAAAGGCTTAACGGTTTGATATGACAAAACTTCAGAACTAAAAACAACTTCCAACAATCTCCATCTGGACCAGTTAGAGATGTTTTCTCTCCTTAACTGTAAACGCTCATACCTATAGAAAAGTAAAACATTAGACAAACCTTAGAGTTTCAACCTTTTCGAGGATATTTAGTTTAGATGTATTTTCTACGAAATTATGCAGTGAAAGAGGGATTAGATCAAAAGAATTGAACTATTCTTTACGCTGAAAATTTGCGTACAAAAAATATATTTGCGATGAAGAACCAAGCAATTTAACCAAACTTCAACTTACTTAAATTTGTATTTTAATAATTTTAAAAATTTAATTTTTTAAATAATTTTTAATTTGTATTTTAATTTGGATAAATACATAAATCATGTATTTTAACCTTCTTTCTACTGAGGATAATTATTTTATACTAGTGTTTTTTTTTCTTTAAATAACCAATAATAAATACACGAATTTCTCAGCAACGTGGTCTTTCCTACCATACTATCTAGTTGGACCCTTCATTTCATTTCACATTTTCTAAACTCACAAGCTTTTCAATTATTAAACAAATTGTTACTTCGAGCGATTTACTCAAAAATTCCATTGTAATTTTAAAAAATTGTTGTTTTAATCAGTTGCGCAACAAAAGGTATATTTTTTAAATGACAATAGCTTCATATTATTTTTCAGGGAATTTTTACTCACCTCTTTAATCAGATTCAGGAGGAACTATTACGATACCACAGATCTGAAAAATAAAGATAACATTTTTGTTCCAATTCTCCAATGAACTATAAAAGCAACTGGATAAATATTCACATTAATTATAAAAGTAAGCGAACCAGGATAGAGAAATAAATAAATAAATGGTAAATAGATGAATAGTTAAACCTTACAATGTAAAGAAAACCGAGCCAGAAAGTGTTCTGAGAAAATTATGGAAACATTTCCATATGTTTTTATTCATTTAATCCGTTTGCAAATCATCATTAATCGCTTAAATCATTGTCAACAATGCTATTGTTTGTTTGTTTATTGTTAAGCACAAAGCTACCCAATGGGCTTTCTGTGCTGTGGTCACCACGGGTATCGAAACCCGTTTTTCAGCGTTATAAGCCTCCAGACTTACCGCTTAGTCACTGGGAGCATCCTGCTGTGCCACTGGGGGTGTCAGGATAATAAATTATAAGTTTTGTTGCCTGCAGAGATCCCGCTTTGCCACTGGGGGCGTCAGGATAATAAATTATAAGTTTTGTTTTCTGCAGAGATCCCGCTTTGCCACTGGGGGCGTCAGGATAATAAATTATATGTTTTGTTGTCTGCAGACATCCCGCTGTGCCACTAAGGGCATTAGGATAATAGATTAGAAGTTTGTTGTCTGCAGACATCCCGCTGTGCCACTAAGGGCGTCAGGATAATATATTATAAGTTTTGTTGTCTGCAGACATCCCGCTGTGCTACTGGGGGCGTCAGGATAATAAATTATAAGTTTTGTTTTCTGCAGAGATCCCGCTGTGCCACTGGGGGCGTCAGGATAATAAATTATAAGTTTTGTTTGTTTTGATATAAAAAATGTAGTTTTTCAGCAGCCGTTCTACTTACCGTGGAAATTTCCAAATCCATACAGGCTTGATATAATTGGACCTGAAACAAACAAAAGAATGTTTATAGCTTACAAATCTAGCGAAGATCCTTTCGAAATTTTAAACGAACGTAAATATTGTCGTTGAAGCCGAGGGACAGGAAACATTAGTTATTAGAAAATATTTATCGTAATATAACCACTATTAATATTACCACACATTAGAGATTGTCTGATCGCTTCTGCAATTATTTTACAGCTACTTTAAGTTAGTTTAAAACTTGTTTGAACGAATTTGGTCAATTTATGCAACAAATATTGCAAAACATACCTGGCCAATAAAGTCTTCTGCGAACTTCTCCTCCTGTGTGGTGTAGAAAATAAAAACATATTATTTTCCCATCAGCCTATAATTATTGTTATTAGAAATAAGAGCTTTAGAAAATATTCGAATGCCTTCAGTTGGTATATTTACATATTCGGTGTAGTTGTGCATCTAAAATGATTCCCAAGATTTAACGAGAAAGTAAAACTTGCTAAACTACACTAACTTTTGCTTATCGTAACACCAAGAGCCTAGTGTGAAGACCATAAAATCTCTCGAGATGTGAAGAACTAACGTAATGTGATTCTTCTTCGAGCATGAAACGCTGGTAATCAAAGACAGAAGAAACAAGCTGTATCTAACAAAACAAACTGAGTAAGCGATCATAAAAGTCATTATAAAAAAGTAAAATAATATTTTGTTTGGGCTGAGGAATCAATTATTGCAGCTTTTAACTCTCTGAGATTGCGCATCAACCGTAAATAATATCGTGAAATCACTTGCAACTAACAAACAATTGTTTGGGCTGAGGAATCAATTATTGCAGCTTTTAACTCTCTGAGATTGCGCATCAACCGTAAATAATATCGTGAAATCACTTGCAACTAACAAACAATTTAAATGATACTTACAGCCTTGGATTTGCACTCTCCATGTTTCACTTTGATTTTGTCGAGGATCTGCAAATTTTTAAATGCTTATTAATAATATCAATAAATATAATGATTGAAAAAAGCTTCAAAACTGAAATCTATTTTTTTTTCGTATATACTTTACTAGTAATTCAAAAATAATGATAAAGTTAGTGGTGATTGGCAAAGTAATACCAATATTTTGAGAGATAATGCTTGCAGTAATGACAGTTAAAATATCCTAATGAAACAAAAATGAATTATAAAGTTAAACTTATGAAGAACGTTAATTAAAGTAATAACCCTTCTTTTGGTGTAAAAACAAAACAAAACAAAAGCACTAGTGTCTTAAATGAGAAGCACTTTCTAATTTCACCAAAATTCATTTCTTTAAAACCGCAAGGAACGAGTAGATGTGATTAGACTATTGCCTTAAGATATGTGTGTGAATATTCAGTACACATAAATAAATGATTACCTCAGCATCCAGCCCCTTCTCTTTTATCTCTGCTACTGCTCTGTCAAACTTGTATTTTCCATTTTCGTCAAACTAGAACAGAATGAGCATTAATGTGACACACTTCATCAGGGGACGTCATCTATTTAACTTGATTAGTATATATTTTACCCCAGTTTGATCGGGTTTAACTTTAATGGTAACCATATTCCGTTTACACAATTTTTGTCTAGAAAATACTTTTCAATACACTCCTCAAGTAAGATTCAAGTTTCTTCATTTTTTACACTCAAACAGTCGGTTGCAACTGATGTGATAAGTCATAATTTTTTGTCTAGAAAATATTTATCAATGCAGATCCATGACGATATTAAATAATGAAGGAAAAAGGAAATCCCTTATATACAATAGTTATCTTACAAGTTAACATTACATTAAACGTTAAATGAAGTTAAGATAGCCTTCATATCAATATTATATCAAAATACTTCTTTTAACCATATAATTTCAAACAATATATCATTGAACAGAAACAACTGACTGGGATAGGTTTTGTTAAATTATCAAAATGTGATTTAATTTTCAAGAGCGTATGAGTGTACACAAATAATAAAATGACCAAATATACTTTCCTTTGAGGAGTCGCGTGATTTATAAGGCTTTTATAAAACATATATAATTGTATTTTCATATTTCCTTATCCTCATATCTGTTCTTCGTCTATCAACAGGAAGTTTTGGATCAACATCGTTCTGACATCACAACTTGTGCTCTCAAAGCTGAAGGATGGGTAAGAACGTTCATCATTACTTCTGTAATTTCATCTCTAAATATTCAAGATCGTGCGTAAAACCTCTTCAGGCTGATTTCTGTTCTAATTCTTTAGTGTAAACGTACATCATTCGGACGTCTGTCCTTATCACATTAACTGTGTTTATTTTGTTTGAGTGTAAAATAATGAAGAAACTTGAGTCTTACTTGAGGAGTGTATTGAAAAGTATTTTCTAGACAAATATTGTGCCTTATCACATTAACTGTGTTTATTTTGTTTGAGTGTAAAATAATGAAGAAACTTGAGTCTTACTTGAGGAGTGTATTGAAAAGTATTTCCTAGACAAAAATTGTGCCTTATCACATTAACTGTGCTTATTTTCTTTGAGTGTAAAATAATAAAGAAACATGAGTCTTACTTGAGGAGTGTCTTCAGGTTTAGGTGGAGGGTTTTCCTGGAGACATTGACTTATCACCTTTTGCTTGGTTTCCTGAAGATACAAATCAAAGTGAAAATGTCGCTTTTCATAAGCAGCTTGCTGTCAGAAGCTTCAATACATTAATTGTAAAAAGCTTTTGAAATTTTATGAGTAGAAGAAATATCAAATTATTATCTCAATTATTAAACTACTCACAAACAATCTGTAATCAGAAAAGAAGAAACATTATACCTTCCACGTGTTTAATTGTCTTAATAATTGTTTAATTCTAAAACCGATGTTTGAGAATACTAACTGTATAAGAAATACATACATGTATTTACGTTTTTTTAAATTATAATTTGTAATTAAGAAGACATTTACGATATAAAATTATGGTGTGTCTTTATTTTAAAATCCCTGAATTTTCTTTTTACAAAATATTCCTGTACTTATTCCTTAACTGATTTAATTGTTGAGAAAATTAATAAATCTATGTATATAAATAAATAAATATATGTAAATAACAATAAAATTTCTGATAAAAAAAAGTTTACAAATTTTCAAACCTTTTGTCGAATGTCAAATTATTGACATATTTTTGATAATTCTAATTATTTTCTTGGTAGTTAACAGATATTTTCAACTGAAGATTAACAGATATTTTCAACTGAAGATATTAAAATCACCTTTTCTTGAGTTGATGGTTCTAGCTGCGAGCATTTACCCCAGTTGATTTGCTGAAAATAACAAGACAAAAAATAAAATTTCTTTATTTCTGAACATGAAATTTTAAATGTGAAGAGTACGATGAATTTCATAACAAACTATTTTATCGTACAGTTTTAGATCATGTAAAAAACAAAGACTTTTACTTGATAAGCTATTTCTTAATTAACACGTTATAAAAAATAATATATTGTGTTTTGTAGTGATTGTAATTTAGTAGGTTAATATAAACGCGTTCGAACTTAAATTAACTCCATAAAACGTCTTATTTTCGATCTTACACACGTTAGCTATAAAAAAAAACGACTGAATAATATAACCCAAAACTGATAGTGTAGGACACCTTGCGTATTAAGGTAAAATACGAAACGATTGCGTTATGTCGAACACAATACATGATTTTACCACTTAGGCTAAAATTTATGTCCGAGCATGCTGTCAAGGTTAATTTCAATTCAGAATGGAAATAACAAGTCGAAAAAAAATTAAATATTTTTGAGCATGAAATGTGAAACGTGAAGACTTTCAGAATAGTTATTTTTACCGTAACGTTTTAGACCATGTAAGGAACAAAGACTTTTTTTTTAATTTGTGAAATTAAACTAATTTTGAAATTAACGCCTCACAAAAATTGATAATCAGAAGTAGTTTTTGTAGCGGTTGTAAGATGATAGGTAAATATAAATGCGTTCGAATTTAACTAACTTTATAAAACTCTAAAATGTCTTATTTTCAAACTTGCACATATCAAATATATATAAAAAAAACAACTAAATATGTAAAACCCAAACTGATTGTCTCGGAAATCTTGCGTGTTAAGATAAAATATCAAGCGTTTGCGTTATATCAAACCCTTTTAGAGAAAACGTGCTATTCTTTATATAAAAAAGAACACATATTTGAGGAAAAGTTTGTTTTTTATCAATCTAGTATTATGACTTTTGTTGTATCTCGAGAGAATTAGTGGAGAAACTGTAACCAGTGGGATCAGATATATGTAACATCAATAGAGAAAAAGAGAACCATTTCAAACAGTTAGAGTTCTTCAAAGTAGGTCAATTCGTACATACTTCCAAAAAAAACAACAAAAAAACACACACATAAGCTTCGAGTTTTGGAAGAAATTTCCGAAAGCGTAAGCAGCTATTAAACCTGTTCAACCTGTTTCCTTAACTCTAGAACAAGTTCTGAATCTTATCAAAAATTATTTAGCGTTTGTAACGTAGCTTTGTCATTGACACCTATCGCAATAGGTTGAAAACGTCGTAGACTGATTTCTTCAGAAGAACTGGCTGGCCTGCTGGTTAGAGGGATCGACTCGTAATCGGGTCAAGAGATCGAAACCTTTCGTCGAAATTGCTCACTTTTTAAGCCACATGGATGTTATAATGTGGTGGTCAGTCCCACTATTCTTTTGTCAAGAGCAGTCCGAGAATTAGTGGTGTGTGGTGTTGACTAGCTGGGTTATCTCTTGTCTATTGTTTCAAACGCAACCTTAGGGACAGCTAACGCCTATAGCCCTTCAGTAACTTTGTACAAAAGTCAGGGTATATGGTTTCACTATAACACGTGTGAAAGAATGGAATTTCTCGGAAAGCCACTGGCTGACTCATCAACTGCTATAATTCATGAAACACTTTGTTGAGTTAGCTATAATGACAGGTTAATTTTTTTTATTCGCTCTAAGTACATGGATTGGTCTGATCGGAAGTCAATATGAACATGCGCCTTCGATGGTGTACTGTTTGGATATATGCACATTTAATACGTGGTATCCTAACTAGTTCAGACATTATAAAAATGCAGCTACATACAATGTGACCGAAAATTATATTAACAAACATGTTCATATATTTTTCAGAAACAAAAGTTTGGACATTTGCTAGAATTTCATGAGACCAAAGGAGGTAGATTGCATCATGCGTTGAATATCTGTTAGCTCGACTTGGGCTGAGCAGGAGCTCAACAGAATCAGAAATACATTGTTAAGATTCATAGGAGATTTATGATAAACATTGATCTATACAATGGTGGATAAAAGAAACACGTCTTTCAAGCATGATTTCAAACAGCAACATTTTTAGAATGAAAAAAGAAATACTTTTATGAAGAACAATGAACCAATTGAGATTAGCTTCGATCGTTAACTACGTAAAAACGTCTTCGAAACGCAGCGTAAACATTATACTAGCAAGTCTTTATAAAACACATTAAATATAAACATATTTAGCATGCACTTCTGAAAGCAATTTTTTTCTTTTAACTTATTAACATATAATTTACATTTTATTATTAAAAACACTTAATTATTTTTTAAGACAATGTAGCATACAAATTTGATGACGGGGACTCTACTTTTTTAAAAACACAGTTTGGAGACGGCTTGGATGAGAAATGAACTTTATTAGAAGTGTACAACGTTAGAAACTTTATTAGAAGTGTACAACGTTAGCAACTTTATTAGAAGTGTACAACGTTAGAAACTTTATTAGAAGTGTACAACGTTAGAAACTTTATTAGAAGTGTACAACGTTAGAAACGTTATTAGAAGTGTACAACATTAGAAACTTTATTAGAAGTGTACAACGTTAGAAACTTTATTAGAAGTGTACAACGTTAGAAACTTTATTAGAAGTGTACAACGTTAGAAACTTTATTAGAAGTGTACAACGTTAGCAACTTTATTAGAAGTGTACTTTATTACAAGTTTCTTTCATTACCCAATCAAACCATCTTCAAACTTTAATCTAACAAATGCTTTCAAACATTTAGAATATGGTATCAAAATTGATTAATAACAATGTTAATATGATCGCTAAGTACCTATATTTCATAATTGAATTATATTATTAAATAAAGAAGAATTATGTACGTAGAAGAAGTAGCGAGCTAGAAATTACTCGATTTTAAAGAACATTTCAAAGAACTTACAGGAGGAGCAGGATTGCCTTCCTGAGGAGCAGCACTAACGACTACCAAGGCACAAGCCACCAAAGCTAAGCGGGAAATTGACATCTTCTTTATCTCTTTAGGACTGGAGTTACCACGATGATCCTGATGCTAGTCCGAGATGACAGGAATTTATATACGTTCTACAGCCAATCACAACTCGTCTCACTCTGTCACGAGGCAGCAGTCGACATGACGTAACAATAGAAGGTGAAAGTAGCGAATTAGAATGTAACAAGCCTATGTTTATCCGTATAATAATTAATTAAGAATCGAATATTTCGTAATCAAATCGTCATTATTCCTTGTAATTGGTTGTGTAACACTCACGTTAAAATGTGATTCATCAAGTGAAAATATTGCATTTGAAATATTGAAGTAACTTAGAAGAAATTTACATAATTATATAACGCACTTAAAGAATACAAAAAACGATGTACTAACTGAACACTAACATGATAGATTATTTGTTATATACATATATAATATCGATATACAAGTTACATTATTTGATAAAATACCAGTGATTTATGATATATATGTTAAATGTGCCTTCAAGAATAAAATGTCGAGAAAATGAAAACGTTTTTTAATACAAAATATATGTATGTTTTATTGCTGTTGGTTCCAGTTTTGTTCTGCTCTTGGTGATCACTGACTGGAAAGTCACCCGGTGAGTTTGTACAAAGTTTATAGACCTAAACGCAAAAATCCGGGGTTCGATTCCGCGCGGTGGGCAGAGTGCAGATAGTCTATTGTGTAGCTTTGCACTAAAAAAAAACAACTACAACTGACTGGACATTGGTTATTTGTCTTTACATGTTGAATTCTTGATTGGATGTTGATATTTTAGTTTTCTGCTCATTAATCATATTTACTTGAACGTTACTGATATTTTGTTTCTGCTCATATTGAAAATCTGGATGTTGATATTTTAGTTTTCTGCTCATTAATCATATTTACTTGAACGTTACTGATATTTTGTTTCTGCTCATATTGAAAATCTGGATGTTGATATTCAAGTTGAGTGCTTCATAAACGTTGTTGCTTTTACCTGCTGCTTAAGTGAACTACTGTGTTAACTGTTTAAGATTTTGTGTTTCGTTCAAGTCAAATACATATCAAATGGTGTTGCTAATGTCTCATGCTCATGCTGAATATTTAACTTTCTTTGTCTTCTGCCCAAGTCTAATACTTGCCTGAGTACGGTTGTTCTTGACTTCTTAACATATTCAATCAACCTAAGTTAAAGTGTATGTTTTGTGTTCAGTTCATGACCTCCAATTAACTGAATACTACTAATCTTGTCTACTGTTCACCAAAAGTACTGCTCTTGTTTTTCACTCATTCACCACATTTATTTGAGCGCTGTTGTCTTAAATTTATTCCAAATTAACACTTATTTATTTTTCTACTGATGTCCCTGATAACACTGAAAACTTGCCCGATTGTCCCTTTTCCTACAACGCTTCTGTGAATATTGCTTCATTTGTTTTTGTATAAGCTGAGTGTAGTCTTGAATGTGTTGTTCTTGCTGTTGCTGCTATTAAACAGTTACCCTAATGGCGCTCCTTTTGTATTCTGCTCACGCTGACCACTTATTTGAACTTTCATTTTCTGCTGGTGTTGAAAACTTAAAAGTTTATTAAAAAAAATAAGTTGCACGTAAGATGAAAATATATTTCTGCTTTCATTTTTTCATCTGAGTATTTAATAGCATGTTGCTCAATTTTTTCTTTTCTTGCTGGAAAAATATTTTATTTTTTTGGCGCCATTTTGTTTATTTAAGATGAGCATTTGCCTCAGTGTTTCTTCTTAATGTTTTCTTCATATTAAAACAATGCTTAAATAAGGTTGGTTCTGACCTTTTATTATACTAAACACTGTTCTATTCGTCTCTATTGCTTACCTATAAATGTCGATTTAACAGCGATGGTACTCGATTGATGAACAAATGCATTTTGGTCATTATAAATGTTTTTGTTTTATAACATTGAATGCTCAAATCAGCTAAACTGTTTACTGTGCTAAACTTTAGTTTTCATTATGTAGGTAGCCTGCTTTGACCAGATGTTTGTGATAGTTTTTACTTTGCTTACTGATTACACTAACTTTTACTTAAATGTTGCTTTTATTTTCTGCTTATGTTGAACACTCTTTTGTATGCTACTGGTTTTGTTGTCTGCTCAAGTAGGATATTGCTGCTTTAGTCATCTGTCGAAAATAACACACACACATATATATATATATATATACACACATGAATGCTCTCTTGAAGTTCGGTGTTTTTCATTTGTTCAATTTTAACATAGGTTTAAGTTTTATGCTCTTCTGTTCTGTTCTCACCGAACATTAGTCTAAACGTTGCTGTGCTTGTCATCTGCTCTTCCCTAAAACCAAACACAATTATATTTGCATGAATGAGCCCTTACATTTGTCCTTTGGTGGGGTTGAAAACTTCATTCGATTTTTTTTTTATTTAGCTGACCAGTAGATTAGCTTAAACCCTGTTACTCTTGTCTTCTGGCAACACTGAGCATCTGTCTTATTAGTATTTCTTAAATATTTGACTATTGATAAAAATTGTAAATGTTTGTGCTGTTGTCTTACCCTCACACTGAACAACACACATTTGATATCCTGCTTCTTTTGTCTTCTTAATCAAACACTTGTCTGTGTTGCTTTTTTTCCTTGGATTTTATTGTACACATAAATGTTTATTTCTTGTGTTTCTGAATAAACTTTGTTTGCATTTTATTTTTGTTCTTCCGTGATTATTGTTGTTGTTCTTCTGTGATTATTGTTGTTGTTCTTCCATGATTATTGTTATTATACTTCCATGATTATTGATTTGGCACTTTGCTCTTTTTTTCCCTGAAACTACAAATACGTGAAATATGATCAGCAGATTCTTGAAAATAATACGGACAAAGATTTGAAAGAACGGTATTGAATCTGTTAAATAAACACAATTAGTAAACACGATTGCATAATAATATAGAACGTTGGTTACGTCTCATGCTTATTTATTGTGACGGAACAGTTGACAAACTTTCAGGCTAACGGCCCAGACAAAGAAACTGCTCTTAAAACACTTATTCAATTTCCTTTTGATTTCTTCTCTTTGAGAACATCTAGTTGTGTCTATACATATCCCACGTGAAAGGAGAAACTACATTATTGAATGTATTAATCCTGAGTAAATAATTTACTCTTTCCGGTTTTACCAAAAGCTTTAAGCAACACATAAAAATGTTTATATTTCAATACACGTCACCAGGAACTAAAAATGAAGTAGTTGGATTTTGTCAGTAATGCAAGCATAAAATTAACATATTATTTAAAACAGTTCATCTATACCAATTAGAATTTAAAGAAAAGATGCAGTTGCATCAGATCTTTTAGCATGTTTAGTTAATTTACAGAAAACGTGTTCTGGGTTCTTGAGTAGCTCATTAGGGCCATTGGCTAAAAATCTCAGGGTCATTTTTTCTTATTTTTTGTTTCAGAGTTTTTAAATTGGTTCGATAAGGGAGGAGTCACTAGATGACCCTGACACCATTTTCTTGAAACAAACCGAGGGAGGATACCAGGAGGAACAGGAGACACCATGAATGAGTTGGATTTATTAAACTTAAATATCAAGATGTGTTTCTTTATAAAATATACTTATAATATTTCTTGGTGCTTCACAATAATCATAAGACAATCATCTCCTAGAAAAAGTTTTTTCTTATATATCAGCAATAAGCGTAAGTTTTACACATACACACAAAAAGGCTACAAAAATCTCAAATATTTTATGATTGGTTAGTTTTTTAAGATTCAGAGAAATGATGTTTAATTTAAACTTTTATTTGTACTATCATCGAAATTACAGAGAAGTTTAAATATAGATAGCCGGCAATACCATATATTACTTCTATATTGCGAATGGAACACAAATAAAGCAACTGTACTAAACAAGCATGCTTCACCTGCTAAGTATAAACCACTAATATACTTCAAGATTACAACAAGTAGTATTTATTATGGTCGTTTTGCACCGAAGAACTTTTGACAAATAAGTTAGACATTGCTAACAACAAATCAATTAGGGTGTGTTAAATATTAATTCATATACGCTAGTCAGGATTCAACTCTCGATTTTCTCAGAAATACAAGAAGTGATATTTATAAGATACGTTTCGACAAGTATGAGGACGCTCTGAGTTAGGTCTAGATTTGCCGTACGTCGTGAGCAGCTACTATAAACTAGACAGGTTAAGCCACACCTCAAAACAACGCATGAAGCGTTTATAATAGAAATACTTGTACCTCAGATCTGTCAATACTATTCTCAACAAGGACAACTGACGGATTAAACGATTTTATCAAAGACTGAATTTCTAAATCCCACCGCTTTAACGTAACAATGATAAAAGAACAGCAGAAACGGGCTTTTTATCGTCTTTGTTTTTGTGGAACAATTGGAATAAAAACAAAATTGGGCTTTACGATAAGACACATAATAATTTAAATCCCGTCATTCTTCAGTACATATTGCTGATTGGAGCTATAAATAATGACGAGACTTACATTATTATCAGGTTTATGTGATGCAATTTATAATTAACTGTCGAGATTCATAAGCTGAGGATTTTACATCCTAAAACAGGACTTACATTACCAATACTTTATGTACAACTAGCGAAAGTACCCGGCTTCGCTCGGGTTATTAGGTTGTTTATTTTAGATGACTATGTCAGTGTATGTATTCTGAAACCATTTTAGCATAAAAGTATAACTATATACAGGCCAAACAACAAAAATACAGATTAAAACAAAATTGGACTTGTCCTGCCAACTTTTATGTATAGCAAAGAAAAACAAAAAAGAAAACTGAACTTACATTGCTAATGTTTCTTTTGTTATTTTGTCCGCTAGGGTTAAAAATCAAAAACACGCTTAACTAGTCATCAAATAATTTTCGATATTTTTTTCTTGAACAAAAATAATACTTAAATATAAGTTGAACAAAGCAAGCTGGGTGTTATCATTCAACTAGTCCTATTCAAAACAAACACAATTTAAGTATCTTATAAGTGTCTTGTTAATATAATAACGGCAAGTTGCTGTACAGTTCAAGGCTTCTCTAACCTGTACAAACAGTTAAGGTGAAATTTTTTAGATGATCTATTTTTCTCCAAAGACGATGAAACTTTCGGAAGACCTAATCTGTGTCAAACGATTAAGAAGAAAAGAACGAAAACTAGGCTGAGTCTTCCAAAATAGCACGTATCGTACTCTATCAGATATACTCACTTTCCTTCGAAGTAGTTATTGCTTTCCTAATGTTCGTAATGAGTGGCTTACAGCAGATGAACTATATACCTTGAGTTCCGTCATGGAACAAAAATGTTCGTAATGAGTGACTTACAGCAGATGAACTATATACCTTGAGTTCCGTCATGGAACAAAAATGTTCGTAATGAGTGGCTTACAGCAGATGAACTATATACCTTGAGTTCCGTCATGGAACAAAAATGTTCGTAATGAGTGGCTTACAGCAGATGAACTATATATCTAATATGGTTTTTTTCCACACTTATTATTCAAAATCAATAATGGTCAAGTTAATTAAAAGAAACGTGTGAGAAAAGCACCTTCAGTAAAGCGTTAGCTCAGTCAGAACTGCCAGGAAGTGCTGTGATGCTCTTGATATATATATATATCTAGTCAAGTTGGAAAGGTTTATTATTTTTTCAACCTAGCTTTAGTGAGGCAACAATATCAAGATAAATAACATAGATTTTTGTCCCGAACTTTGTAGTTTTAGGTTCGTTCTGTTGACATTGAGTTGCAGTGTCCGTACTAAATTAGCTCAACTATTCAGTAAAACAATTTGTTTTTCTAGGTGCCATGTCTTCTGGAAGCATAAGCTAAAACTTTAGAGAGACAGGCGAATAAATAAACATTTAGTGAAGCTAAAAAATATTATTAAGTGTGTTTTGAGAAATTGTATTTATTACGTTATGTACAGCTTCTTAGACATCATTCAAGACTTAACTTCTGGTTTGAAATAATTTTATTTTTATTTATTTAATTAGAATATGCAGTAAAATTTAATATAATATACCAGCCGTCTTGTAAAAGATGTTTCGTTGGTTTTGTGTAGACAATCTTTCTGCTCGTCTTCATACAAAAAGAAACCATTTTCAAATCCTTAACCCGGCCTTTTTAGCCATATCATATTGGCGCCTCAATGGGAGAGTTGTTAGTATCACATTACTATCATCCACCTTTTTTTATAGAACCGTATCGAATAAAAACAATTTCGAGTTCCTGTTGACATAATATTCTTGGCATTGTGATGTCAATGTTATAAAATAGAGAAAGCATTTTCTTATTGTATGACACTAAAAATCTCAACTGTTTGTAAAAAAGTTCACTTTAAGGTCCGTTGTGGGTTGATCTGTAACACAGTGAGGATAAGTTAAACGAGTTTTACAAGTTAGAAAACTAGTTTGGAACAGAACTACCCAAATACTGATGTAATTGACACTTGTAAGCTCCATACGTTTACGTATCAATAAAACAAATATACCTTTGTAATACTTAATACATTATACATATTTTTAACAACCCCTCCTTCAAATGATAAATAACAGTGTTTCGAATTGTGATCTTACTTGTACTGTTGAGCATGCGTACTGATAAAGAGGTACAGAAATGTTCAGCGTCTTTCCATATAAGATACGTTTATCTTAAAAATACGGAGCGGTTAGTCCTGCGATAGACCTCTGGATTTTGGAGCTGGTGAGCCGGATTTGAATTCATGCGACACCACAAAATTTTCACCCACTTTGAGATATGGATGGTTTATTACAAGAGTCACATCCAATCCCTTAATGTGGATGGTAGGATGCTACTGCTAATCGGTTGCTTTCGCTCTGGTCAGTAGTTCACAATTAGGGAGGGCGGCAGGTAACCCTATTAGCTTTGCCATAAATACAAAATACAAGTTATTTGAAATAGCTTTATTTTAAGATTATCCGACCAAAGATGTAAGTAAATGAAAATAAACATTTTTTTAATGAAAATAAAGTGTATAACATGGTATAAAAGTTAAAAAAATATTAAATAAAACTTTGAAAAAGACTCAACATTTAGATTAAAGGGCCCGGCATGGCCAGGTGGTTAGGACACTCGACTCGCAATCTGAGGGTCGCGGGTTCGAATCCCCGTCCCACCAAACATGCTCGCACTTTCAGCCGTGGGGGCGTTATAATGTGACGGTCAATCCCACTATTCGTTGGTAAAAGAGTAGCCAAAGAGTTAGCGGTGGGTGGTGATGACTAGCTGCCTTCCCTCTAGTCTTACACTGCTAAATTAGGGACGGCTAGCGCAGATAGTTCTCGTGTAGCTTTGCGCGAAATTCAAAAACAAACAAACATTAGCTTAAAGTTTTTCCTATGATGGCAAGTACGAAAAGCTGTTTCTGGAAAAATATAATGCATTGAAAAAGGTTTTTAGTTTATTAAAAACGTTCATATTTAGTGAAAATAGAAATATGGATATACCATACATTTGACATTATTTGAAAATTATAATTTTTCATCCTGAACGGAATTTCATGTACACGTGGGTGAAATCAACCCAGTCAGAGATCCCTAGATCTGAGGTATAGCCAGATCTGTACCTTTGTGTATCTTTGCGCTTAACAATAAACAAATAAACCGATAGACACGTGTCTGCAGGTTTTTAGGTCAATGTTTTAAAATTTGGTTTTTAAGCTCTAGGTAAATAAACAATGTTTGGTTTGTAATATAAAGAACGTCCAAATTTTCTCGCACGGAAAGAAAACAGATTTGGCATTAGATGAAACACATGTATAAGGATTAGTCATTTAATTTCTTTTAGAAGTACAATATAGACTTGGAAGTAACGTACTGAACAAAATGTCCAACTTTTGTTTTTCTACTCGTCTAATTTAACTAGAAGACATGTATAATATTAAATTATAATTGAACCATCTTCTTGGGCCATGTAATTAATGTAGTTCTTTGTTACTGGTATCCTGCATTTTCACCCTAAGATGTATTTTTTAACATCTGATTTCACTGTATAACACATCTTTACTTATTAGTAAATGTGTACGCATACGTATGCAGTATCTCTTCCTTTTAGTTTACAGGTTTTGTTAATAGTAGTGTAAATAAATATCATAGAAGTTTGATTATTTTAATACTGAGCTTTACTATATATGTTTTTATGAACATCTTCGCCCATTTGTCTGTTTTACTATTACAAAAACATTGAAATAATACAAGAACGTCATCACAAAATGAGAGTAAACATTTAAAAAAATCATGATAAATATGAAAGGAACACATTAGCACTATTTATACTTTACTTTTTAAACATTGGCGTGAAATTTTAAAGAAAAAAAATCATGCAGGCATGGCTTGGAAGAACGAATTTCTGTCTACCGCAGTATTTGCTAAAATGTAAGATTTTACTGAAAACGTTTAAATTAACTTGGATTTAGGTTTAACAATTATGTGCTCTCTGGTGGAATAATAGTAAGCTTCAGAACTTATAAAGCTGGATATCGCGGTTCGACCTCTGCATTGTGTAGCTTTGCGATAATGTAAAAACGAAAAATATGTTTCCTTTCTACAGTATGTTTCGAGATTAAATGATATTGGGCTGTGACTATAACATGTTCCATTCGGAGGGAAGAATAAAAACATAAGTTGGTCGGTCAACATTACCTAATGTATCATCCAGAATCCAATAACAAAAAAAAAAATGCCGATCAAACATCAAGTTATGCACAGTTTTAAGATTCAGCTTTTAAGTTACTTTGTAATTTTAAAGTTGGTGACTGGTTTCGCGATTCATTGACGACAACACGTTGACGGGGTGGGGAGAAATAATTGCTGAGAACTGGTTGGAGCCGCTTTCATCTTCAACATTCTACATAATGTATTGTCATAATCTTATCGCCAGTCTAGTTCAAACCAGTATATCCCCGATTGAATAACTATAATTCATCCATGATGGAAAGTCGCGATTTGTTTTCTAGTCTTACGAATATGCCATTATGAAAAGCAACTTGTAAGAACTCACATTGTTTAACATTTGTGATACTTAAACTTACACCAATTCTACCAGCAGCATTTCTGTTATTTGAATGTATTTCTGTTCAAGCGTGTAATCAACCGAAATGAAAGTCCCAAGTATTTTAGAATGTTATAGAAAAGAGAAGGCTTTAGTCCTAGACTTACAGATGAGGTTAATATGAACCCAATTTTTCTAAACTGCTGATTTACAAAACTGCCTGCTGGTCCATTACTTTGTTGGTTACAGGGTCCTTAAAACCATTTACCATACAAAATGTTTTAACAAACTATCATCCATATTGCAGTTAATCCCAATAATTACTAATGAAGTACCCTAAATATTTTACTTAAAAAATGTTGTTTTTTTTTGTTGTTTTGTTTTTGGAATTTCGCGCAAAGCTACACGAGGGCTATTTGCGCTAGACGTCCCTAATTTAGCAGTGTAAGACTAGAGGGAAGGCAGCTAGTCATCACCACCCACCGCCAACTCTTGGGCTACTCTTTTACCAACGAATTGTGGAATTGACCGTCACTTTATAACGTTCCCACGGCTAAAAGGGCGAGCATGTTTGGTGTGACGGGGATTCGAACCCGCGACCTAACCACCTGGCCATGCCGGGCCGAAATATATTTGTAAACTGAAGAAATTTGTGTCTGAAGCTATAACGGGTCCATAGTGGTATTATTTTGGGAATCCTGACATGCGATACTACTCTAGGTAAAACCCAAATGAAAATCTCTCGAATTATATAGTTACCCTTGACCTTTGACCTACGATCAAATTTTGGGAATCCTGACATGCGATATTACTCCAGGTAAAACCCAAATGAAAATCTATCGAATTATATAGTTACCCTTGACCTTTGACCTACGATCAAGTAAAATATTTAACCTCTACATCACCAGGAGGCTCAAGTATATCTAAATATGAATTCTTCTGTTATTGTTGCTTCTAATGTAGTGAAATGTCATACTTATCCACTGCTCTGATTTGACTTGTACTGGATTTTTAGGACTGTTTGTGCTCATGACTTCGGTAAGATTACAATAAAAAACATTTTACTGATAACAGACTGTTACCTTTGTCTTAACGGTGTCTATTTTTATGTTTGCATTCTCTTATCAAATTCACTAAAGATCAGTCTTGAACTAGCATGAGGGACCGTTACTTTGTGAGTTCCTGTCATGGCTGGAACTATACTTTATAGTGTCACAAATAAAAATAATGTGATATCGCTTTTTTTTTATATTATCGGTCATGTTACTTTTATTGAAGGTGAGAAATGCAGAGAGACACGAACGATTTGATTGATATCTAGAGCTTGCCGCCGTGTGCCTGTCACCAAAATGTGAAAAACAATGATACTTTCTGATGTCTTCTGGTGGTTTCAAGTAATTGAAATATTGTTGATAGACTTCAGGAAAGTGTGGGATTTATTCGGTTTCAAAACCAATGTGCTTTATGGCAAATGTTAAATATTATATTCGAACAAAATTAAGCTTTCTGGTGGTGTAATAACTAACATTTCTCCTTAGTCAAATTTTAACGAGTTATAACATCCTCTATCGAGATTCTGAAACGAAACACTTAAATAGACTGTAATGTTTCCAGATACAAATTTAACAAGCTCACAAAGGACCTTAGATACATAAGTAACGGCTTCACAAAACGTCACAGAAAAGTTTGTTTGTTATGAATTTCGCGCAAAGCTACACGAGGGC
>NW_013666187.1:338184-342653 GCF_000517525.1 Limulus polyphemus | reverse complement strand
CCACCTGGCCATGCCGGGCACTTAAAAAATGAGTGACTTCATGGAATTGTTTAGTCAGGTTTTTTTAACTAAATGCTATAACACACAAAAATATAAGATAACCAAACATGATGCAATACGTGAACGTTATGAAAATAATTCAGTAATTTGATGCAACTTTAATTAACTTTAGGCTTGTTGTGTCAAATTTGGCAATGTATTGTTTCCTTTTATTACATAGTCAACAATTAACTTCTCACTACAATTTTGTGATTAAGTTTGAAAAGCCAATAAACTTTTGGAAAAGAATCAACTTCCTGACTCGTGGGTTGTGGTTTGGAATTTAAAGCAAGATAATTTTTATAAATTAATTCCAAGAATAATAAAATGTATCTTAGATCCTACTAAAGGAAAATTCCCATTTGTAAGAAAAACTGCATAGTTGATTAGGTTGACTTCAAATCATTGTTGTTAATTAAAATTCCTACATTATGCTTCCTGCTAACAAAGAAAACCAGCAGGTATTATATATATACAGTTGCCAACAATTAGATGTCCACCAAAGAAGCTACATTTTCATAGAATAAGAGTAAATTAGCTTTGGTAATAGTTAAAATGCGCCCCCCAGTGGCACAGCAAAGCGTCTTTGTTATCGACCATATTTTGACCAATTATCACTTTTTTTTATATATACGAGTATCCTGGTCAACTTTCTAAACTTCTGATTTTAAAACTGCTATTTATATTCGTACTCAAACGAAAATTTTAATTTGTGGCTTCCCAGTGGCAAAGCGATATGTCTGCGGACTTACAACGTTAGAAACCGGGTTTCGATATCCGTTGTGGGCAGAGCACAGATAGCCCATTGTGCAGGTTTGTACTTAATTTCAAACAAACAAACAAACTAGTTAAACTCCAAGGTTTTCTGATGCTGAAAGTTCATAAAATCGATTTATTTTACATAAAATTACTTCTGTATTTTTACAATACACTCTTTCTTAAGATGCCAAATCTCCCAAACTTTAAATATTCACTATTAGATTATATGTTCATCTCTCATTAAAAGGCTTATTTCGTTTCCTTCTTAGTCTAATCTCTATCAGTTCCTCTCTTAGTATAAATACCTTTTTATTTTATTTCAGCTTTTACGAACTTTTCACGAAATTCGAAAGTCATAATATTTTTCGTTTAATTCTTATTGCCACAAACTTCTTCATTGAAAGAAGAAACCAAGATGTCTTATTTACCGGCTGTTAAAGCTAATGTCATCTGATGTCTCAGTGCTTATACCTTTAAAATGGTGTTTCGATATTGGCAGTGGTCAGAGCACAGATAGTGTGACTTTGTGCTTAAGAACAAACAAACAACCGAAAGCTACTGAACCGATAGGAATTTCATATTTCACTTAGAAAATAGGAAGAAAGCAGAAAAGTCTATTCCAAGCAAAGACCGCTCACTGTATTGCATTATACATGTAGAAATGGACACAGAGAAAATTAATTCAAACTTTTGGTATTTCACATCATCATTTCAAATTTAGTCTCACAATATCATAAATTCATTTCTCTTTGAAAGCTAATTTGTTTCTTTTAGGTAGAAGCTAATGGGATCAATATAGGGGAGTTTACAATTTGTATTATAATTTTCCTAAATTGCTCATTTTAGGTTTTTCGCTAAATTATATAAACTCGAGTCTTTAACACGGGTAAAAAATAACCAGCCAAGATTAAAGATTGTTCACGAGTTTAGCAGCTGATTTGACAGTTAGGTAATAACCAGGAAATTATTAATGATAGTACACTCAACATCCTGATTATTTTAAATGTAAATTCGTCTATTCCTAATAAACAATTGATACAAACTAACGTAAGATATTTTGTAGCTTGAAGTAGTTTGTTCGTTTTTTAAATATAATTTCATATTTTTTCTGTCTAAAATTCCAGTTTTATTTGATGCAAAAGTAAAGTAGATCATAAAATCACTTCCATACTTAATAAACCAGTTTCTGAGTTCACGAAGAAAGGGGTCAACAAAAAGGCAGATTATTTTTGCAGTAAAACTCTGGAAAAGCACGATTGAAACATCAGTGCACTAATATACCCAAAATAATTCTGAAAATTCGTATAGAAATATATAAAACATAGAAGGAACTGACGATATTGAAAAATAAAATCACGAGTCAAGAATTAACAGTCTCAGTACATATTAAGTTTAATTTTGTTTAAGACTAACATTAGGCCTATTACTGCTGAAGTTGTTTATATGATTTTCGCAGCCGAGAGTTTAAACTGAATCATACATGAAGGACAAACATATTACTTCTTTAAAAATGAAAATCACATAAGATTAAACTTAAGAAGAAAGGAAAGTTTGGTTGTTAAGTACAATGTAATCATATCAGTGTCGGAGTAATATGTGAAGCTGGGCTGTAACGTTAATGTAATCATATCAGTGTCGTAGTAATATGTGAAGCTGGGCTGTAACGTCAACGTAATCATATCAGTGTCGTAGTAATATGTGACGCTCTGGGCTGTATCGTTAACGTAATCATATCAGTGTCGTAGTAATATGTGAAGCTGGGCTATATATTTTGCAGTCATAGTACTTAATGTTTCTCGTGCTTTATTAAGTTCAGCCCTGTAACCTGTAAGGATTATATTTCCGTGATTATTACAAAATGATCTTGCACCCTCTGTACTTCTATGCCTATGATTTGACATGCAAAACCATTAACACGACATGATGAGAAATATCTGATCATCCATTCTGTATTAAGATTTTTCACGCCCAGTATTACATAATCAGTATTGAGACTCCAGTGACACAATGTAAAGAGTCGACAAGTTCGAACCGTTGGCAACTGAAAATAATCAGATTCTTCTGTAATTATGGCAACTTTTCAAATTACTTTATATACTGACAACATGGCTTTACTTGCTAACAATCGGAACATGCGAATTTTGTAAGCATGCGTTGCATAGTATGGATAACTCAAATGTTTACTTGCTTCTTACCTTTAAAGGCATTTCTGCATTAGTACAGTTTGCACATGGGTTTGTTTTGTTATATGTCACCTAAGATTTCAAGGTCTGAGCCAATGATTTATTTGTATGTTTCTGCTTTTCGAGATCTATATTCGCCACAATTTGTTTTAATACTTTAGTTCTTGGAACATAATGTTGGTACTGGGGATTTCCCTACGCCTTCAAAAACGAAAGCTTCAGTGTAAATATGTCAACAGCTTTTATCTGGTATTTTCCAGTATATCGGTAAGGGATATGTGCTAGAATCACATAGAGCCAGATCTGTTTTCTTCCTGAAGTTTACTGGTACAACCACAGCCACAAATCTTTCAAATCAGGAACACAAAATATTCGCAATTCTCTATCACGAAATACCAGTGTTAAACAGAAGTAGCCAGATCTGTTTTCCTCCTGAAGTTTACTGGTACAACCACAGCCACAAATCTTTCAAATCAGGAACACAAAATATTCGCAATTCTCTATCACGAAATACCAGTGTTAAACAGAAGTAGTCACGTGTTTAAAACCCCGTAAAACGAAGTCTATCTGTATTTCATAAAAATCAATGTGTAAGTGTTAATCGTCACTTTCATTTGCAATCAATTTTTAAACACGAGAACGTGCTTTTATACACCATGGTAATCTATTTTTTATTATTGTTGGAAGAATACGTGTGTTTTAATGTAAAAACAAATCTTTTAATTAATTCCTATTTATTTTTATACGTAAAAAAACAACAACAAAACATTATTAACAGTAGCGGTTTGTTTCTGCAAACAAACAAAATCAGTAAATGAAACCATGGAAATGACATCACCCAACTTCTAAAATTAAAGAATCACAAACCATACAACTGATACACAAAAACGGTTAAACAATAGGATGTAAATAAAAATAAACAATGTCTTAGCGAGCTAACTCGTTATCTTGAGTTATGTGTGAAGACGATGATTGTAACACACACGTTAGACCACTTTATAATTCTACTGACCTGTGCAATATGTTAACCTGTCGTCTTCACACAGAACTGGAGATAACGAGTTAGCTCGCTGAGACATAGCGTAGGCCACTTTTTATTTATATATACAATCTCGTTTTTAGCTCCTTTGATGCATCGATTTCCCTCAACTTGACGTCACAGATGATAAGTCAGTCTGTAAATTTGAGGGTTAATACTTTTCCTGAACAGTTAATCATTTCTTAACACCAGAAATGTGGACGAGAAATCCTTCTGGTTTCAAAATTATGTGAAACCAAAAAATGATTTCACACCTCGCATTCTAGTTTCTTTTTCTAAAATATAATAATTGGTTAATATAGAAAAAATACAATTTTGTCAAAGCCAAAACTTAACATAGAAAGCAAACTTTATTCCTACAAATTAGGCTTATTGCCTCCTAAAGCAGCTATTTTAATCATAATTTAATGTAATGTTGCATGATGTCACCACTCATTCGAGTCTTCAAT
>NW_013666187.1:335915-337385 GCF_000517525.1 Limulus polyphemus | reverse complement strand
GAACCTATCATTGTAAACATTCCAGGGGAAACTGAATTATTGTACAGAAGAACCTATCATTGTAAACATTCCAGAGGAAACTGAACTATTGTATAGAAGAACCTATTATTGTAAACATTCCAGGGGAAACTGAATTATTGTACAGAAGAACCTATCATTGTAAACATTCCAGATGAAACTGAACTATTGTACAGAAGAACCTATCATTGTAAACATTCCAGAGGAAACTGAACTATTGTACAGAAGAACCTATCATTGTGATAGTGAAGAATTAATCAGTTACGTAAATTTAACTACTGCTTTTGTTCCAGCATAATATCATGTTTCTAATAAAACAAATGACATGTTAAACAAGTATCTTTTCTTATCAGCTCAGGGAAGTCAAACGAAGTATTTTATTCCATAGCTATAATTTGAATGCTGCTTGTTATCCTTTTATTACTTCATTGTCTTATTAAATCAGCTAATTAGTTTGTGTATTTGAAGTTTGAAGCTCATTTTAATAAGATAAATAGGCTTTATTGACTCACTTCAGCAAGTTTGGAGGCGACGTTTCGGTCGGTTAATAAGGTCGAAACGTCTCTCCAAACAAGCTGAAACATGTCGATAAAGCCTGCGGAACGTTATAAGATGAATATTGGAAAGACTGTGCTGATTCGAAGAGCAAATTGAAAAAAAAATAATCCAGCTAATGCAAATTCCACCATAAATGTGTAAATGTGTTTTGGATTATAAATCACTAAAATTATATAAGAAACTATTCACAAACAACCTATAGATTTAAATCTCATACGGGGATTATGTCTGAAATGCCAAGAACTATACACAAGACTGCCAAGTCATACTAACAGGATAAAATATTGTTACGTAACAACCACAGTGTGTAATGAGTTTTGTTCCTCAAGATTCTATCAGGTTTGAATATTGTATTAAGTTTCCTCATTGATGACAAATTTTGGTATGACTATTTAAACAGTTAATCTTAATGTCAAATAAATTTATATTTCTACTCAACCACTGAAAGTGTCAATGTCTACACGAATTCTATTTTGTTTTGCTGTTACGTAAGATAATATTACTGTCTCCAGGTGTATCACATTTCGTCTTCAAGGAGACTTGTTTTGTCAAGTAGATGGAGCCACTGTACGTTTTATATGTGTGCCTGCTGAGGTAACTAATTTTTGGATTATTAAAAATATTGCCTGTAAAATGGATAGTTCAAATAGCTAGTTTTAAAGTGAATGTTTATCATAAACCAAAGTTTAGTCAATAATGAACAAACCATATTCAAAGTGTCTATTTATCATAAACCAAAGTTTATTTCATAATGAACAAACCAGTTTTGAAGTGAGTATTTATCATAAACCAGAGTTTATTTCATAATGAACAAACCAGTTTTAAATTGACTATTTATCACAAACCAGAGTTTATTTCATAATGAACAAACCAGTTTTAAATTGACTATTTATC
>NW_013666187.1:327023-334937 GCF_000517525.1 Limulus polyphemus | reverse complement strand
ACAAACCAGTTTCGAAGTGAGTATTTATCATAAACCAGAGTTTATTTCATAATGAACAAACCAGTTTTAAATTGACTATTTATCACAAACCAGAGTTTATTTCATAATGAACAAACCAGTTTTGAAGTGAGTATTTATCATAAACCAGACTTTATTTCATAATGAACAAACCAGTTTTAAATTGACTATTTATCACAAACCAGAGTTTATTTCATAATCAACAAACCAGTTTCGAAGTGAGTATTTATCATAAACCAGAGTTTATTTCATAATGAACAAACCAGTTTTAAATTGACTATTTGTTCATTA
Organism: Limulus polyphemus; assembly: GCF_000517525.1. Lineage (NCBI taxonomy): Eukaryota > Metazoa > Arthropoda > Merostomata > Xiphosura > Limulidae > Limulus > Limulus polyphemus. The sequence continues at coordinate 334,628 of NW_013666187.1, read as the reverse complement.
TGAAATAAACTCTGGTTTGTGATCTGGTTTGTTCATTATGAAATAAACTCTGGTTTATGATAAATACTCACTTCAAAACTGGTTTTTTATGATAAACACTCACTTCGAAACTGGTTTATATATTACGAATTAAACACTGACTTATAACGAATATTATCTTTAAAACTTATTTGTTAATTATAAACTAAACCCTCATTTCAAAATTGGTTTGTTTATTATGAAATAAAAGTTGATTTATGATAAACATTCACTTCAAAACTGGCTTATTGATTATGAACCAAGCGTTCGTTTACGATAAATCCTTCAAAACTGGTTTGTTCATTTTGAATTAAAAGTTGGTTTACAAAAAACACTCACTTCTAAACTATTTTATTGAGTATGAACTAAAGTTGGATTACGATAAACAATCACTTAAAAACTGGCTTGTTGCTACAAACTAAACGTTTGTTTATGATAAGCAATCACTTCAAAACTATTTTGTGGATTATAAACTAAACACTCATTTCAAAACTAGTTTGTTCATTATGAAATAAATTCTGGTTTGTGATAAATACTCACTTCGAAATCAACTTTTATTTCGTAATAACCAAACCAATTTTGAAATGAGTGTTTAGTTTATAATTAACAAAGAAGTTTTAAAGATAATATTCATTATAAGTCAGTGTTTAATTCGTAATATATAAACCAGTTTCGAAGTGAGTGTTTATCATAAACCATAGCTTAGTTCGTAATGAACAAACCAGATTTGAAGTATTTATCATCAACCAAAGTTTAGTTCAAAATCAACAAACTAGTTTTGAAATGAGTGTTTAGTATATAATCAACAACGCAGTTTTGAAGTGCATATTCATCATAAAACAACGTATAATTCGAAATATACAAACCAGTTTTGAAGTAACTGTTTATCATAAGCCAACTTTAGCTCATAATCAACAGATTAGTTTGAAGTTGATCTTGTTTCAAGTTATCTTACTTCCTTTGTCATTTTTTAAGTTGGTGGTACTTTTTTTACCGCCTATGGAAAACATTACTTAGAGCGACCTTGTATCAAGAAGTCGAAAACAGTATTATTCAATGGTTATACAGGTAATATCGAGAGGTTATGACCCCACCTATGTGTAATGAGAATGATCAGTCACGGGGTAGCGTAGGTCGCGCTGGATAAATGCAATATTTCTTTGAAGCCAGAAACCTTGAATTTAGGTAGCCTAACGGTTGGTACTTGATTTAGAAATATAAGAATGAAGCGAATATCGAACGTAGCGTAAGCATGCACTGTGTGTGTTTTTGCCTTTGTATAAATAAAGATTGTGTTTATTTTGCTTTACACAAACTTTTTATTCATTAGCTTCAACTCAGTCAATAAAACTTTAGCAATGTTCTGTAATATCGTACCTTGATCGAATCTCCTGCTTGGCGGACTTATCTGATACAGTTCTGAAGTTAATTCACTTCCTTTAATTACATCACTATACCATATGCTTTTGTGACCATTAACGGCAATTTCAACATTGTCAGTTGGCTTCATTATAGCGAAGGTTCTTGTTGGTCTAATGTTAAAAAATATCAAGTCAACATTGATTCATAACAGCTGGACAAACCTGCTTTACCTGAACCTGTAATGGTACTCTTTTTTTTCTTTTTAACTCGGAAGCTTAATCTTGATATTTTACAGTTTTGCTGTTTTATCGTGCAAAAGACAGAAATTAATTCAAAGCAAAAATAAAGTACTTTTTAAAAACCTGGCATTAGTGATATGGAAATACGGAAACAAATAAGCTATTTATCTCGAGAGAGTTTGGCGTAGTCCACGTTATAAAGAAAAAAAAGAAGGGAACAGTAGAATCAAATAAATAAGCAGTGTGTCAGTAATTTTAACCATATGAAATAGTAAAATTTTGTGACGTATGTGTGAGGAAAATCTGTATTGTTTTTATTGTGTTTTTTATTATTTTCAATTTTACAAACACTCTGTAGAAAAACCATGTTTGTGTTAAATTGAAAAAATAATATTAAAATGTTAGATATTTTCATTCACTGTAAAACTGAATGTAGTACTAAAACATAGTACAGAGCCTATAAATTCTCTCGCTGTGGATAGATCGTATGTACGATACAATAACTCGCAACGTTAATTTGACTCTCAAACTTAGGATGATTAGTAACCGTATTGATAATTATACAATCTCTTCGAGAGTTGGTCAGGTTAGAGACCTCTGAGGTTCAGTCATGGGCACACTTGTATTAAAACTGCTAAAGGATATGTGTGAGCAACCAGTCAATGCTTAATAAGCATTGTCTCAAATTATAATGGCTCCATATATGAAACTGCGAGGCGTATTTAGTGGCATATGACGACTCTAACCTCGGACCTTTCATGCTAGAATAAAGACGCCACGTGATGGAATTAGAAGAAGATTGTTTGTTTGTTTTTGAATTTCGCGAAAAGCTACACGAGGGATATCTGCGCTAGCCGTCCCTAATTTAGCAATGTAAGACTAGAGTCATCACCGCCAACTCTTAGGTTACTCTTTTACCAACGAATAGTGAGATTGACTGTAACATTGTAATGCCCCCACGGCTGAAAGGACGAGCGTGTTTGGTGGGACGGGGATTCGAACCCGCGACCGTCAGGTTGCGAGTCGAGCGCTCTAACCACCTGGCCATGCCGGGCCTGGAATTAGAAACATAAAAAAATAATTTCAGATATACGTTCTTGCACATTTTCTACAAGAAAAGAAAGAAGAAACAAGAAAAACTGAGTGAAGTCCAGTTCTGGCGCTTAAAAGGTCAGAAAGGTTAGGAAGATACAGAAGTAGCATTTTATTGCCTGCTATAATATATCTATTTCCATTGGAATATAAAAACATATAGTGAAATATGAAAAATTTAATGATAAAGGCTAAACGTATACTTCAATTCCTGTTGATTTTTCATAACCTTAGATTTAATTTACTGTCTCCATCTACAGAGTCTCGATAAGAAAGATAACCCTACCGTATACTCTTGTCACTTGCATAACTCACAATAGTTTGTTGTACAAAACTCACTAAGACAACCTTTCTAGATTGTTTACTTATCTCTGACTTGAATTGTTATAAATTGATACTGTCTCTCTGACTTAAATTGTTATAAATTGATACTGTCTCTGTGTACTGTACATATTATGAGTGTATTGTTTTTTCTTTGCTTGTTTTTTACTCTTATCGCAAGAAAGGGGTTTTAAAAGATTTCCATATACGTTTTGTCGAACAACGCCACTGGATTATATAACTCATTAATGATGATGACGATGTTACAAGACGTTAATTGGTTAAATCTTCATGGACGTTGAGTACCACTCTGTGCCATGATGAAGACTGGGAAATTTTACATAATCATTCAAAGGCGTTTCTGTTATTACATCCGCTGTAGTTACGATAACATAATTTACTCATTAGGTTTTCCTGACTTCTAGACATATTAGTTTTTAAAGAGAGTCTCGTCGAGAGATTTCTTGTTCAAACTCCTCCTGGTACTTGAAGTCCGACAAATGCTTTTTTTTTATAACCAGGTTGCTACTAAACAGTACCATGGCATGACCTTCAACATTGAATTCGAGATACAAAAAGTTGTGTAACAAAAGGATTCTGAAAAAAAAAAAACTCGTTTTTATTATCTCTCGAATGACTCAAACAAGGTCAGGGTCGTGTGGTTGTTCCTGGAAATATTAGTGCTCGGCTGGCGAGTGTGTGTTTTGTTAGATTTTTAGAAACTGAGACAGGAAAAACCGCATATTTGTATTCCGACTGCATGGTACGGACTGGTAAGACATAAATGTTATCACTGTCCTAAACAATCTTATCGTATAGGTACTAACTGAAGATTAAACTAATCATTTGGTCCTTAACAATTCAAGTCAGAGAGATATCAATTTATAACAATTTAAGTCAGAGAGACAGTATCAATTTATAACAATTCAAGTCAGAGAGAGATATCAATTTATAACAATTCAAGTCAGAGAGACAGTATCAATTTATAACAATTCAAGTCAGAGAGACAGTATCAATTTATAACAATTCAAGTCAGAGAGATATCAATTTATAACAGTTTAAGTCAGAGAGACAGTATCAATTTATAACAATTCAAGTCGCAAATTTTAACTTTGAGTTTTTTTTTAGATACAGTTATAAATACATTTTTTAGATTTTAAAAATTATAATGGATTCTATTGTTTTGCTCAGAGGTGATAAGAGCAGATAGCTCATTATGTAACTTTGTGTTTAAGAACAAAAAACAATATTTTTCAAACCCTCTTTTGTCATACAAAAATTATTTATGTTTTCGTACACGCAACTATATACATACACAGAAACAGAGATAAATATGCATAAGCACAATATACACAGTTTAATATACCGATTTAAGCTTTATTCTTGTACTTAACTTATACGGATTTTAGAAGTTTAATACTTTAACTTCATTGTGGGATGGTTCGAATAACGAATTTTTGCCTACATGCATTCTCAACGTATGGAATTTCATACCTCGATAAAAGAACATTTTGGACTGCCACGTTTCTTCTTCTTCTTGTGTGTGATGATTGTAACAACAAGATAACTTATTATTTGGAAATGTGATTGTCTATTGAAGTATCGAGTTTTAATATGTAATAATAATGTTTTAATAAGTTAGCGTATCCAGATCGCGGATTCACGTTTCACGTCCCTTTGTTACAAGTTCGCTTTCCGCACTTTGGGACCATAGATTAAATATAGGAGTGACTGTCAGGTCCTACAGTTCAGCCAGACAAGAGTAAGCGCTTTTCGCCAACTACCTTTCCTTTCATCTACTGCACAGCCAGGTGGCTAGGGAGCTCGGGTCGCGGGTTTGAATCCGGCCCACCAAACATGCTTTCAGCTGTGGGGGTGTTATAATGTGACGGTCAATCCCACTATTCGTTGGTAAAAGAGTAGCCTAAGAGTTGGTGATGACTAGCTGCCTTCCCTCTAGTCTTACACTGTTAAATTAGGAACGGCTAGCGCAGATAGCCCTCGTGTAGCTTTGCGAGAAATTCAAAACAAACAAATAATCTACTGCACACATACCACCCCCCCCCTCCTCCAAGGCTCAGCGAAAAGTTTGAGGACTCGAATTGGTAAGAACAGGGTTTCAGTACTCGTGGTGGACACGAGATAGCCCATTCTGTAGCTCTGTGTTTAACACAAACAAAGAAACAAACAATAACAAAAACTCTCGTCTATCAGTTCAAAATTATGGACCGTTATGCGCAGATATTTCTAGTTCTTTGCGAGAAAATGTTGAAACAAATAATCCTTAACTGAAATATCTGTGAACTTTGACGTATTGTAGCTCATATATATATATATACGTGTGAGTGTTTGTACTCAAGAATGAGATTCTTCAAACTCATGGTTATTGCTAGAGAACTGAAATATCTGTGAACTTTGACCTATTGTAGCTCATATATATATATGCGTGTGAGTGTTTGTACCCAAGAATGAGATTCTTCAAACTCATGGTTATTGCTAGAGAAGTGCCATTCCGTGGTGGATGTAAACTTGTTGAATTACCAATTCAGTGACATTTTCATCAGAAGAACCTTCACCTTTTGTACGAACCCACCAATTTTTATTAATATTATTTAATTTTCATCCATTATTAAGACCAATCCAACATGTATTTTTGCAGTTTAGTATTAAACTAGTGAACCCGTGGGCCTATGACCTACATTTACAGGAACACTATAATGCCAATTTAGTATATGAACTATGATTTTGTACTTTTTCAGTTTACGAACGTTAATTAGTAGGCCTACTTACTTGCGTGCTCTAATGTTTGTAAAGCAATGCCAAATTTGAAGTCAGCTTTCGGGGAAGCCCCGTAAAAGTGTTATCGCGAAATACCCGGGTTCCCTAAGGGGTTGGGTGAAAAGTTTTATTTTTGTGCAAAGTTCGGGAACGAGACGATTCGTTTAAGAGGAGTTACGTGACACACACACTGAATCTTATTACATAGATGATGTATTTTATTTCCTAACTAATATGTTAAATCAGTTTGACGAAAAAATATAATTCACTAATATTTTAGTTTTTTTGAAGTAATAAAATTTACAAATGATAAAAAATATTAATTAAAGGTTGAAAAAATATTTATTACTTGTAAAATCGTGTTGGTTTCTAAGGTTGTGCAACCGAAACTACAATTTTTACAATAATACTCAATTTTTGTCTGCCCTAAAAATGCGCGCGTTCATTTCAACGGATGTAAACAAAAGGAGGTTATTAATATATTTTAGTAGACATTTTGTACAACAACATATTAAAAGCTTATTAAAGTTTATCAAAATGTCTAACTTTAGGTCGTATAGTAACATTATAAGTTTATTTACTGATAGTACTAAGTAAGTTAAAGTTTAGCCCTAACTAAACTAAACATGTTACAGTGTTAATTTATCTTTTTATCGAATATAGACCGTATTTAATAAAGTCTTAATTAATGTTAGGCCTAAGACAAGTGGACTTACAGATTTCGGTGTCTGCGATTAAAGTACTGTTGCAGTAAAGATACTAATGTGACCACAATTGTTGTGCGGGTCTCTGCTAGTAACTATAATAATCAGAACGACACTAACATATGATGGAGAACACTGGAAACTGCTAAATGATGTAAGTAAAACTGTTGCATTTGCTGATAGAAATATGGTGAACCACATCAACTGTGTAAAATAAGGAGGTGGTAATAAATATGATGAACCTCATCAACTGTATAAAATAAGGTAATGGTAATAAGTATAATGAACTTCATCAACTGTGTAAAATAAGGTAATGGTAATAAGTATAATGAACTTCATCAACTGTGTAAAATAAGGTAATGGTAATAAGTATAATGAACTTCATCAACTGTGTAAAATAAGGTAATGGTAATAAGTATAATGAACTTCATCAACTGTGCAAAATAAGGTAATGGTAATAAGTATAATGAACTTCATCAACTGTGTAAAATAAGGTAATAAGTATAATGAACTTCATCAACTGTGCAAAATAAGGTAATGGTAATAAGTATAATGAACTTCATCAACTGTGTAAAATAAGGTAATAGGTATCATGAATCTCATCAACTGTATAAAATAAGGAGGTGGTAATAAATATGATGAACCTCATCAACTATGTAAAATAAGGTAATGGTGATAAATATTATGAACCTCATAAACTGCCTAAAATAAAGTAATGGTAATAAATATGATGAACCTCATAAAGTGCATAAAATATTGTTACGTATCTGCTCGTTTGATAATTTCCGGTATAAATTCTTTCCGAGGAACTTCAGCGATACAAGTCCTTTCTTAATTAAAACTAGTTTATTCTTTCTCATTACAAACTTTCTAATACACATAATTTCTACAGTCACTTTAAACTTAACAACCTTTATAACACACGCTATAAATCACAGTGATTCACACACTTTATTTACGGTGCCTACTGTTCGCTTGACTCAATTATCTATCTCTTCAATCTATCTGAATATCTATCTCTCTATATTCTGCTGGCGCTGGTTTTACTCGCCAGGCTTATATATTAAAAAGAGGGCGTCTCGAATGCACTC
>NW_013666187.1:325036-326422 GCF_000517525.1 Limulus polyphemus | reverse complement strand
TTTCATATCGTTGTTTCAAAGCTCTAACGTATTATAAATCGCAGCTTCTAAAGATTACTCCAGAAGATTAATAATTGTTAGTGCTTTATGGTATAAAGTACAAGGGCTGTTTTTTGTAAATATAAGTTTATAATCTAAATAACTGAGATGTATAACATCGAGTCAGTTTATTGACAATACATTCTGAGCCTTCTTTGCTGTTATATATAACAAACAAGCCTGATGAGATTGATCAGCAAATAATGGGGATTCAAATTATAAATAGAACATGAATACCAAAAGATAGACAATGAACCTAACAGAAAGATTGAAATGAATGAGCTTGTTTTAGAAAATTATTATTTTAGCCTGTAAAAATTCATTATAGTATATAATGAATACTTTTATTCAACATACTTTTTAAAAAATAGTTAAAATTCCCATTCCCCCTTAAACTAAAAACAACTCTGCTTTCGTCTGAGCGATAAAACTGTGAAGTAAATGTTTCATCAATTAGAGGCTAGCCATATTAAAATTATCGCTCAGTGATAAGTTTGAGAGCATATAACATTCAAAATCGCCGTGGGCAGAGAACAGATAGCCCATTGTGTAGCTTTGTGCTTAACGAAAAACAAACGATATTTTAACCACTATATAAGAGTACTCGTAGATAAATATTATATTTTTAAATGAATCTACGAGCCACAAAATAAAGAATATTTCTTAACTGATGAATAAAATTTAATTTAAAACTCAAGAAGAACGCATTCATTTAAAGATTAAATTTGCAGGTTCACGACCCTAAAATTAGGGTTTTGATACCCATGATGGGCAGAAAACAAATAGCCCATTATGTAGCTTTGTGCTTAACTTCAAACAAACATAAAGAGGTCTTTGTTTAAACACAGATTTTTACTGATTATAAATTTGGTTACAACGAGCAAGTACAGAGGCATAAAAAAACGTCAGTTGTCTCAAATAATTTAGTGAATGTTTAATATTAAGAACGCTCTTCTTAATGGTAATTTCTTTTAAATTAAAGGGTTAATGTTGAAAATACTGTTCGTAATGGTAATGTCTTATAAAATAACGATTTATGTTAAGATTTGTTTGTTTTTAATTATGCACAAAGCTACACAAGGGCTATCTGTGCTCTGCCCACCACGGGTATCGAAACCCGGTTTCTAGCGTTGTAAGTCCGCAGACATACCGCTGTGCCACTGGGGGGCTTATGTTAAGAACGCTGTTCGTAATGGTAATGACTCTAAAGTAAGTGTTTAATATTAAAATTGCTTGTCGTAACGGTAATGTCTCTAAAGCAAGGATAGGATTTAATGTTAAGAATACTGTTCGTAATGGTAATGTCTTCTAAAATAACGGTTTATGTTAAGAACGTTGTTCGTAATA
>NW_013666187.1:315406-324036 GCF_000517525.1 Limulus polyphemus | reverse complement strand
ATCCTAGAATATCATTATTATATAATATGTGTTATTTGCCACATCCTAGAATATCATTATTATATAATATGTGTTATTTGCCACATCCTAGAATATCATTATTATATAATATGTGTTATTTGCCACATCCTAAAATATATCAGTTTTTGTTTGAAATCTATAAAAGAAGTTATACTACTCAAAGAGTCGTCCGTTGTTTATAGGACAGGTGCTGCCATCTGAGTTTATTGTGTAGTACATTTGATGCAATTGCTTCGTGTTCGACGTTATTTAAAAAGAATTAAAGGCCGTATTTTCCAATTTATTTACATAAAATATCATTATTATGTAATATGAGTAAATATTTAGCAACCAGGGTTTAAAATTTGGATTAATGTCTAAATATATATCTAACTATCCATTACCATTGACTGACTAGATGTTGTGAATTCTCCATCTTTTAAATTAATATCTAGAGATGTTATTATCCTATAATAAATTTCGCTTCTCGGAATTCAGTTTAGTTTAATTTATGTTTTTCCTTAGAAAATATCTTTACAAAATTTATAAATATATAAGATATAGCGTACACTCACTTCTCTCTCTTTTTTTTTTTTGAAGTATACCCGAAATTTAATAAATCAAATTGTTTCTAAACTCCTGTTCTCTGCCTAACAGACAAATAAAAAATACACCCATTATCATTAAGTAATTTATTTTTTGAAGTGTTTCTGTTATCTTGTTTTGAAAAAAAAAAGGTTTGTAGCATAAGTGCTGCCATCTATTTTGCATTGTGTAATACATTTGTTGACCTATTCAAAAAGAATGTAAGGGTGTATTTTCCGATTTATTTTACATAGAATATTATTATTATGTCAATGCCTTCATATGAAGTCGTTATTAACTTTAAAATTCAATGACAGCGTTTAACATTGTATATTTAGTTTTATGAATGGTTTCTAAAAAATCAGTACCAAAAATACCTTCGTGAAAAAGATATTACCGTATTGTTTTATTTCAAAAATGTAATAATTATAAACAAGTTGGTAATGGTGTGACTATTATGAAAATTAAGAAGTTTATGATAAGTACGAAAATCTTAAAACATTATATCTTTAAATAAAGATTCTTGTCTTAACAGTTTCATTCTTACAAGTTATAAAAATCAGTTTTAAAAATTGTCAAAAGAAAGAACAGACTGAAATAATCTCACTTCCATCAGTTTCATTACAGGTTTCTTGGTAACCAAATAACTAGTAATTGCGTCAGTAAAAGAAGATCCAAAATAGGGTAAGGTTAAATGTAGAGGTACTTTGAAAATATCCATATTTATCCCTAAGCTGTTAATTAAAACATTTAAATATAACAAACAACATATTAATTATATATTTTTTTATCTGTCCATAAACAAATAGTCATGATAATTCGTAGATACACAGCTGAATATAGTTGAGACGTGAAAAAATCTAATATGAATTAGAACTTCTCCAAAATGTTTTTTAGCTCAAAAGTACAATTATACATTCATTAACTTTTAATCAGAATTTTTAATCTTTACATTAAAATCCGCCCATATGAGGCAGGTAAGTTCTAAGTCTGTACATTTACCGCTGTTTCATTGGGGTATCAGAAACTCAGCCCAACATTTACATTACGAGTACATTATTCCCATAATCATAAAAATATATTTATTACTATACTCCTTTCTCTGCAATTTTTGAGAAGAATTTGTTTGTTTGTTTTGAATCTCGCGCAAAGCTACACGAGCTAGCCGTCCCTAATTTAGCAGTGTAAGACTAGATGGAAGGCAGCTAGTCATCACCACCCACCGCCAACTCTTGGGCTACTCTTTTACCAACGAATAGTAGGATTGACCGTCACATTATAAAGCCCCCACGGCTGAAAGAGCGAGCATGTTTGGTGTGATGGGGATTCGAACCCGCGACCCGCAGATTGCGAGTCGAGTGCCCTAACCACCTGGCCATGCCGGCCCTAAGAAGAAATAACTTTTTCATCTCGAAAAAAAAATTGATTCTTTCAGTTATTTAAGAACACGAAAAATAATGAATAAATAGATGGAATTTCTCAAAGCAGATGTAGTTGTGGAAAAATAAACGTAGGACAGACAAGTATGAAATCAAAAATAAGACTGAAAGAACATCCGAGATAAAATAGAGTATCATGTTAGTTTGAGCTACATAGAACCTAGTTTAACTGTAGTTGATTATTTTTGGAGTTGTCAAGGTGAATTTTTTTTTTCAAAGTCCTTGCGGACCGTTGAGCCCATGGCAGAGCAAGATCTGCCATCGTTTCTAAAGCTGTTTCTTACGTCAAGCATGCAACCCACTTGACAGCCTTCCCTTTTATTGTGAAAGGGCGAGCATGTTTGGTGTGACAGGGATTCGAACCCGCGACCCTCAGATTGCGAGTCGAGTGCCTTAACCACCAGGCCATGCCGGCTATCAAGGTAAATAGGATTGGAAAAATTTGAAGACTAGCCAGAACAAACATAAGATAGAAACATAAGAGAAAACGTTCTCGTATTTCAAAACAGTCTATTTGTATAAATAGAGGCAATGAACTTATTAACCTTTCATATTGAGAAAACTGTTTATCTTGATAAGTGTGCCAAAATCTTGTTAGTTCACTCCCCCTTTTTAATTATTACTTTTTGTTTTTCATCGGTTGGAGTAAAACAGGTTATGTAAACACTAAACTCGCAACGATGATGGTAACGCCTGTGTTACTAAAACTAGTCAACTTTAAATGATTATTTTTTGTTTATCTACATACAAGTACACTAACACTAAATTTACAGTCAGCAAGAACTCACTCAATTCAAGTGCACTCCTTCAGCGGACCGTAATACACACAGTTACTTCCCAAAACAGCAAGATTACTCTCAGTACAAGTTCAATCACCTTCGAATACCAATAGACCACCTGAAATACAAAAACGATTTCCGCAAAAAATTAACAGTTGTTTAGTTCCAAGTGTGCATAAGTCGCCGTTCAGATGGAAACTTCTAGTTCCAATTCCTCTTAATACAAATTTCTTCTAACATGTAATTTTAATATACAAAAATGTGTATTCAATACACCTGAATCTATGACATTCAAATGCTGAAAGAAAGTTGAAGAATATTATTTCTCCGTATAGAAATATATACATATATATTTAACATTCGTTTTTGAGGTAAAAGCATTTTACGTAATTTAATGTTTGGCGATAATCAATGTAATCGTAGAATAAGTACCTAGCATCACAATTTACATAATAACAATCCTTTCTTCTGGATACTAGTTAAAGGAAAATCTTTGTCATCATTTTCAATCATTTTACTCTTCTGATGAGTTAGGTGACAATAACAGCTAGCCAACCATAATGCTGGTGATACAAATTCATTAGACGTTTTGTTTACGTAATAAATATCAGTACACAAACAGTGAGTGAGTTAGAAAGTTAAGTTGACCAGGATTTAAATCTCTGAGGAAGTTAACCAACTTGCATCTATGCCAGAATGAATTACGAATTAGAAAGAATGAATGAATTAGAATTATTTCTAATCATAAGTAAAATTTTCCTTTTTCGTTTTTAAACAGTTGACATTTTAAACGAAGTATGACATTTTTTTAACGCCTTCAGTTATTCTTCGATAAAAATTCTGATTACGACAGTAATTATTGGAAAATATGTTTATCTGTATTGTTTTCTAGAAAGTTTATCCGGGTATTTGAATCAAATAACGGGATTTATTTTCACGTTTATCATGTGAAAGGGAGGAACATATTTATCAGCCAGTATCATGGTTTGAACCTTGGCCGCATCTCGGCATGCTAACCATTAGACCATACCCGACTTAAATTAACAGAGAGATGGTTTGCTGTTAAATTAAATGCAAAACATGAATGAAAATTTTGTGTATGGTTAACAATGTTCCTAAGATATGAGGAATGATAAACAATAAAGTTACTTTTTCACAGATTAAAGTTTTGTTTGTAGTTAAGCACAAAGCTACACAATGGGCTATATGTGCTCCGCCCACTACGCGTATCAAAATTCGGTTCCTAACATTTTAAGTCCGCAGACATACCGCTGTGCCACTGAGGAGCCACAAATTAAAAATCTTGTTTGAGTACAAATATAAATAGCAGTTTTAAAATCAAAAGTTTAAAAACTTGACCAGGATAAAAAAAGTGATAATTGGTCAAAATATGGCCGATGAAAAAGATGCTTTACTGGACGGACCCCATTATTAATTTCATTTGAAAGTCAGAGGTGATTACTTACATTGTAGATTACTGTCTGCTGTATCACAGTTGGCCTAATAAGCTCTGGTACTGGACGATAGACCTCGACAACAGTTGATATATCAGATATAGTGTGATTGACATATTGTTATACATTCATCTTTACCTTTACTCACAAGTTTTTAGAATGATAAAACTACATCTCAATATTTCTAGAGCTAAAATAACCATTAAACACACATTAAAGAAGGCTAGAATCCGGGTTTCGATACCCGTGGTAGGCAGAGCACAGATAGCCCATTGTGTAACTTTGTGCTTAATTACAAACAAACACATTATAAAGAAGACAGAACTTATATTCCTTTATATATAATTATGTAAAGTATCTTCTTTTATGGATTGATTTATATCGCGTAATTACATATATGTCCAAAATAAGAAATATATATATATATCAGAATAGTAATCTTCTCGAGCTTAATAATATACCAAAAATATTATAAGGACCACCACGTACTGTATTTTGTGATTAAACACAATACACGATACTTTAAAAAGAATTAGAAGGCTTATACAATAAATACGTCGCCTATTCAAGGCTCATCAGCACAGCTTGGGCTGGCAAACCAAAGAAATACAGTTAGGCCTCTTGTGATGGTGATATGTATATGACATTAATGTGGTTTTTTAAGTCATTTTTAATCACAAATAAAGTAACCTAAAATAGTTTAGGTGTTTGAATAATGTTAAAGCTTGTGCCGAAACTATTATTCCATATTATATATCGGACCAGGTATTTATGTTGTTGTTTGTTATTAAGCACAAAGGGCTATCTGTGCTCTGCCCACCACGGGTATCGGAAACCGGTTTCTACAAGTATAAGTCCGCAGACATACCGCTGTGCCACTAAGGAGGTATTTATGTAATTAATAAATTAATGTTATGTTATTTCAAATCCATAAATAGCGACATCTTATAAATAAAATAAATATACATATATTATTTAATATCCATAAAAATAACATGTAAATAAAACATAACTAAATGCTTACGAAATTCACAAGTTATTTCATAAAATTCAAATTACTTCCAATTTTGTTTATGAAACAACTTTCACCTAATAATCCTTTTTTTTTGTTGATTATCACAAGACCAAAATGGAAAACAGAAAAAGAAAGTTTCTTGTAATATAGCATAGGTACTTAAGATACAATTATAATAATGTTTAGAGCTTCTTAATGGACTCTGACTTATCTTGATACATTGTATATCTTAAATTTTCAGTTTGGCCCACGTAACATTCACCGCATAGTGTTCATTTTAACATATACATGTATGATATAGTTCTTAGATTTCCAATAAAAAAGATGTTTTTTTTTTATATTTACATAATGTTTTTATCTATGTTTTTAATGATATTGATATTAATAATATAAACTAGATTACGGATTTCACATCTTAGGTTATTATACCTTCTTGTATTTTTAGTTTTATATTCATTACAAAATACATCGAGAAATTGTGGTTAAAAAAAGAAGTTTCGAGCAGTAAGATGACGACTGGAAATGTTTCGAAACTATCGTTAAGATAATTTTTATTACCTATCTGTATAGGTAATAATTTAGGTCAGACAAGTAATTTATTTGACGTTTATTAAATGTATTTTTTAGGAAACGTTTAAAAACAAGCACATTCACCCCAACATCAATCACCGTGCTGTCGCAAGCACTTCTCTGCTTTGCTGGGATATTTTTTAAATACACGGTGCAAAAACAATGTGCCAAGTAAAAAGGTGTAACCATTAGGTGTCTTGAGCAAATAGTTAGTGACTAGGGTTTAAAACTAAAATTAAAGTGAATGACTTATATTTAAGGCAAGTAAACGTATTCGTTTTTATTACTGTTATCTAGTTCGTATCACAGTGAAAACATTCACCTGTAAAACAAATAACAGCGTTAAACGGATAAACTTGATAGAAAAAAACTGTTTAGAAAATATTTACAACGTTCATTCAGGATATGTTTTTAAACTTGTCACGTCGTAATGGATTTCAGGTTGTGCTAATTCAGATAAACGGCTTGTTTGTCTATTATGTTTTGCGTAAAGCCAGACGAAGGCTTCTACACTATCTGTTTCTAATTTTGAAATGAAAGACTAGAGGGAAGGCATTTAGTCAACGTCACACACCGCCAACTCTTTGAAAATTTTTGTCGGATCGCATACTAGAATTTTACTGGCACTTACATAATAAGTCTAATATGCTTTAGCAGTTGAATAGAGCTCTCTATAAATGTGAGTGAAGACGTTTTAATAAAGTAGGTAGCAAGTACATGCACTTTATATATGCCCCCTAGTGGCTAAGTGATGAGTCAACAGGCCTACGACGCTAAAAATCAGGTTTCGCTTCCCGTGGTGGAAAGAGCCCAGATAGTCCATTCTGCAACTTTGAGCTTAGCAACAAGAAAACCAATCCGTTAAAATTGTAAAAATTGATTTATGGCAACGTAACTATACACAAACACATATATATATATGTGTATCTATGAACCAGTGGGTCTATGGTCCACATTTACAGGGCCGCTATAATGCAAGTTTAATACTTGAACTACTATTTCCACTCGGCCCGGCATAGCCAGGTGGTTAGGACGCTCGACTCGCAATCTGCGGGTCGCGGGTTCGCATCGCCATCCCACCAAACATGCTCGCCCTTTCAGCCGTGGGGGCGTTATAATGTGACGGTCAATTACACTATTCGTTGGTAAAAGAGTAGCCCAAGAGTTGGCGGTGGCTGGTGATGACTAGCTGTCTTGCCTCTAGTCTTACACTGCTAAATTAGGGACGGCTAGCGCAGATAGCCCTCGTGTAGCTTTGCGCGAAATTCAAAAAACAAACTATTTCCACTTTTACAGTTTCATGATCATTGCTGCTATAATGTAAATTTAATTTCTTTAACCAAGTTACGAACGGTAATTAATAGGCCTACTAAATTACGTGCTCTAATGTAAATAACTGTCAAATTTAGAGACCGCTTTCGGGGAAATTCCGTAAAAATGTTTAGGGGAAATCTCCGGTTTCCCCAAGGGGGGCGGGGTGAAATATTTTACTTTTGTGCAAACTTCGGGACAGAGAGAATTTGTTTGGTACAACTTGGAAATCGGCGCGACCAGCGGATCTAGCAGTTACGTGACACACAGACACACATACAGACACTGAATCTTATTATATTAATATCTATATAAGATGAGTGATTAATATTGGTTCATAAAAACACGAACTTAGCAAACAACACTAATATTTTGCCACTCTTAACATATAATTCGAATATGCGCTAAATTTTTTACCTGTGAAAATAAACAATATTGAAATAAAATCCTTAAATATATACTTAATAATATAATTAAACTTATGTTACATTTCATAGGTTATTCAAGTCAAGTTACTCAATACAGCAAGATCTTACCTATTATCGTATAGAATAACAAGAGTTAGATATTGAGATATAAGCATATTTCTGATTATTTACATGTGTATTAAGATTTGAGATTTGCGTGTTTTTTTTTATAATAAATCCACATCAGACTCTCTGCCGTGTCTACCGCTGGGAATAAAACCCCTGTTTTAGGGCTGTAAATCCGTGGACTTCAGAGTTGAAGTATTTAGTACAATGTAAATCTAAATAATTTATTTGTTGTGAAATGCTTTGATATTTTAAAATAATAATATTCTGAAATTGTATTAGCATTTATAAACTAGCTTCTGAATTGTTATTACTTCTTGTGCTGTAGACACAAAGATATAAAAAAAAAACATGATAGAGAGTTGGTTTGGTTTATTTTGATTTTCGCGCAAAGCTACACGGGGGTTATCTGTGCTAGCCGTCCCTAATTTAGCAGTGTAAAACTAGAAGGAAGGCAGCTAGTCATCACCACCGACCGCCAACTCTTGGGCTACTCTTTTACCAATGAATAGTGGGATTGACCATCACGTTATGACACCCCCACGGCTAAAAGAGCGAGCAGGTTTGGTGGGACGGGGATTCGAACCCGCGACTCTAATTTTGGAACATACTAAATCCGGTTCAAGTTGCCTGATAAATTCAACCTTAGATGTTATTCTTTTAGCTATTAAGTCAAGCATTATATCTTGCTTGTCCTTGTACTTGTGAAAGAAGAGGGTCCCAACAGACCAGCAGCAAGTTTATGAACTTACGATGATTAAACCTGAGTCTCATCTTTCCGCGGTGTACAAAACGCAGACTGTCCATTGTGTAGTTTTGCGCTAAAAAAGAGCAACAACAATCATTTGGGGTATACCTTACGGCATGGAGTAAAAAAAATTCCGAACTCTAGTGTCCCTTTTCGGACTGATCAACTACAGGTAGAATGTGTATTGTGAATGCTT
>NW_013666187.1:309754-314451 GCF_000517525.1 Limulus polyphemus | reverse complement strand
TCTACGAATACATGTGGGAGTTGTTTGTTCTACGAGTACATGTGGTGGGATGCTTGTTCTACGAATACATGTGGGAGTTGTTTGTTCTACGAGTACATGTGGTGGGTTGCTTGTTCTACGATGTAGTTTCTCAATCAGGTTAAGGAGTAGGAGCTGTCAACACTTGTTCTTTATTCAATTGATCAGAGTGAAAACATAAACTGTTATAATACAGGCGGGTATAGAATAGCTGATTGTTACTTATTATTAAATATTAAACTTAATCACATGTAACTAAACAAAACTTGGTTTCCAATAAAAGATTGTTAGAGTTGCTGGGTGGATTTTTAGAGCAAAGCCACATTTGAGTTATCTGCTTTGTCCACCGCGGGGAAACAAACCTCGGATTTAAGCATCGTAAGTCCGCAGACTTACCGCCATCCCACGTGGAAACGAGATTTTCAGAAAGGATATTCAAATATTTAGTCCATATATATATATACATTACATTACATGTTTTTATGACTTTTCACCTCTGACCTTCACATACATTATAATTTGTTTATCGCCTCAGTGCTGATGCGTGGTTCACCTTTGTTAAAATTTTCAGAATTATTTCGTATCGTAGCGTTAAGCTTCATCAATGCTGACTTCCCTATTTCAGCCAAAATTAGTGTTTTCAATATTTCGTGTGATTTTGTTTTCATATTTTGTTTTTCACCCAATTCTGTATATTTTTTTATGTTTGATCATATTTTTTTTTATTATTTTTCAAATATGACAGGTTTGCTTCGGTTTCTTTACCTACAATTTCATAACTAGATGATAAAACACTTAAACACAGAGTTGAGTTTTATTTGATTTGTAAAATACAGCTTATATAATTATCTTAAAAAGTTCCTAATATCGATTTGTGTTGTAAAAGTAATCTTCACTATTCAAACACAATATAAATCCAGACTCATCAAAATATGAAATCGTATTTATAAAAATACCTATGCCCCAGAAACTTGTCAATCAAACACTTTTATAATGTAGTTATATTAGCAGAATTTTTAAACAGTCATCCTAATTCTGTTACCAAACTAGTCCTTATCTCTAATATGGGAAATAATTTTTTGATACAATTAGAATGCTACTTCTCTTATATCAAAAATATGTTTTCGTTTGTATAAACTTTCCACAAATTCAAATCTATCATTTAGTAAAAGTATTGTCAATTCACGAAAGTTTCTTCCTAAGTAAAATACAAAAAAATATTCATCTCGTTACATCCTTTGGATGTTGCCTCTGCACGTGAATCGAAAGCGACCCCTGATATACATATGTTTACATTTAATGACAGACAATAAAACAGAACTACAACTAACAAACTATTGTTAACTGACATTACAGTCCACATGTTGTTAGATTTTATCACATGCTTGTTAGCTAACAGCTAAAATATTTCTAAGTGTTAACTTCAGATCGATTTGTTGGTATTACAGTCTGCTTTTTTAAAAGGCAGCGTCTTCTCTTCTTTACAGTTTTGGATAACGCAGGGATCTGACGAACTGCCTCCTTCCGGTATGATGATCATAGTTTTGATAAGAGCAATGTACGGTGACTCGAACAAGACAGTAAACAGGAACGCCAAAGGGTAGATCATCATCACAGTTCCGAAAAACATGTAAACCTAAAGGTAAAATGTCGTAAGATGAGTAAAGAAGGCAGAAAAATATATGAAATTGTTAATGAAATTCAACATGATTATCAGAAATGGAATTTCTATCCATGCTGGTTGTAGTTAACAAATATCAAAACAGTCCTCCTTAATTAATCATATACAAAAACGTTTAGTTTGGTTTGAATTTCGCCCAAGGCTACTCGAGGGCTATTTGTACGCTTGCTTAAGTTACTTTTAATTGCCAAATTATACCCAAGAAAAACTGTTTGGTTTGTAAAACTCGAGGGCTAAGGTAAGCTGAACACAAAAATAGAAGTTCCAGTCTTCTATCTTTAATTTACTCCGTAAATTCTTAAGATATAGAACAAGTAGAAAACACAGTATGGACCATAAATTCAGGTTCACCATACGGGCTGCCAGACTATATTAATTAACAGTTCAATGAGTAAATGTACGGGTTTAAATCCCGCTTAGTCTCAGATTTACTTCTTCAAAATATTTACCGCTGCAAAAATAGACGTCTTTGTTTTTTATCTTTAATTTACTCCCTTAAATAAAATGCCTTAACTAGATTCTTTTATCTGTGGACAGTGATATTACAAGTGGAAAGGAAAAGTGTTTGCTTAGTGAATTTCGCGCAAAACCACTCGAGGATTATCTGCACTATTCGTCCCTCATTTATAAGTGATAGACTAGAGGGAAGTCAGGTAGTCAATATCACCTATCGCTAACTCTTTGGGCTACACTAACTGAATAGTTCGATTAGGTCATTATATCATTCGTAACGCCCCTATAGCTGAAAGGGCGATCCTGTTCGGTGATGGGATTCGATCCACGGTCAGCAGATTTTGAACCGGGCTTCCCTAACTATCATACCATGTCAAGCCAGGAAAAAGTGAACACTCAGAGTAAAGGGACCTTATTCTTTACTTCAGTGGTTTAGAAGGACGAAAACTGGCAGCTTTAACTTCTCCAGAATATTTGTCAGACCTAAAGAGGACTGTATGACCTTAATAACATTTGTTCGCTAAATACCAGTAAATATAGCAATGGCAATACTGATTTCTGGGTATTACATACTAATTGTCAGGGTAAATCAATAATGTGAAGTTTTGTTATACTGAACCTAATTAAGTACAATTAAAGACATCATTTTTCGAATAGCATTTTTTTTGCTGTATAATACTATCATTTTTAAGAATTCTTCTCACTACTTCTATGCTCGATGTCAATGGAAAACAAACAAATTCAAGACTGCATGCTACGGACAACTGAAATGTGCCAACATGTTAGAAGCACAGCAGAAATCATGGGTATTAAAGTTAGGAAAAGACACTACGTTAATACAGAAGTTCAACACCTTGTTAATAACAACAGAAGCTTTTGCTAAAATTGTAAAGTGGGTCCATCTTCAACACATGTAATTGGAAACGTGCACTTGATTCAGACTCATCATCCTTGATCCAGTTAGTATTGATGGTTACGTTATGACAGTTCCAAGCCTTAGTTTGAAATATAAAGAAGGTCTATGTTGAAAGGTGTGTTTGGAAACTCCACCTTAGTTCAGACACTCCGCCAATTGATCCAGTAGAGTATGGATGGGTATGCGTTGACAATTTCAAGTCTATCTTCCCAAATTTGTGCTAGAGAATGTGACAGTTATTCTTCCAGATATTTTAAAGTTAATAAGTGGATCTGTGAGAGCACTACACTTTGTAATTCTAATAGATGCAATAATCCAAAACTGACATATACCATATTTTATTCATATAAAGTCAGTTTTTAGATGTTAACTGAAAAACAGAGAGGTCACTAAAATATTTGATTCTTTCTCAACGCCATACATACTTGTGAATTTTAACTATTTATTAAACGTCACTCACTTCCTAAAACTACCTTTACTTGAGTTTTACGATGTCACATAATACTTATCACATTAGGGCATAAAGCAAAGAAATATCAATATATCCAAATACTTAACTGGTACAGTGTCATCATATATAAAATACGTAGAAAATACAGTATGAAGGATAAATCCAGGTTCATCATACGGGCTACCGGACTGTATTAATTAGAGGATCATCAGTCCAATCATTTACTTCTTCAAAATTATTACCGCAGTAAAATACCTCATTTAGTGCTCTATTCTTTAAAACTAATGTATGTTATACTTACCAACTCTAGCCCTTGAAAGGAAGTTGTGTGTATCTTCTGATAGAAATAAATCATATGAACAGGGACATGAATTAAATAGACTGCATATGATAATCTGTCCAGTTTGATAAAATATGACGATGATAAAAACGTGTTTATCATTCCTGTAAGTAATAAAAAACAAACAAACATAGTTAACGTTAATACTTAAAACCTAGAAGACAATGCTACTAATTCGGTTTGGTGGAAGAAGAAATGGTGAAATATTTACAGTAAATAGAAACAAAACAAAAACGTACAAATATGAATTTATTGCTACAGATATGATTAAATGCTACAGTAGACTGATGGTATTCTGAAATATTGCGTCTAATACATTGTATTCATGATATGGATAATTGAAGAATTTTATATTTTGATTTCGAAAAATATTATCAAGTAATTTTCGAATTATAATTTTGCCGTTATGATTACAGCAGTTAATAAAATGGGCAGAAGAGTGGCTGGATGGAAGAAACAGAGAGTTGCTACAAATGGAGTTCAGTTAAACTGGATTAATGTTTACAAGTGGGGTATTTCAGGGCTCAGTCCTAGGACTTTTGCTGTTTCTGATTTACATCAATGACATTTATGAAGGAATGGTCAATATATTACTTAAATATGCAGATGATATTAAGTTATTGGGTATTGTTAGCTGTGAAGAGGATGCTGCTGATTTACAAAAAGATTTAGATCATTTAGTAAATTGGGCAAATAAATGGCAAATGGGTTTTAATTATAATAAATGCAAGATAGTGCATGTGGGTTATCATATTTGAATTATAAGTATAATTTGGATGGTAATGGCCTTAACAGTGTCATGAAAGAAAGAGATCCTGGTGTAATAGTTGATCAGTCT
>NW_013666187.1:307760-309096 GCF_000517525.1 Limulus polyphemus | reverse complement strand
ACCTTGGAAGATATATAGAGGACGGGACAGCCGAGATGGACCAACAGGTCCCATATTATACTAAAACATTATGTTATAAACATATCGAGAGAAAGTATTGCTAATAGTAAATTACCTTGGAAGATATATAGAGGACGGGACAGCCGAGATGGACCAACAGGTCCCATATTATACTAAAACATTATGTTATGAACATATCGAGAGAAAGGTATTGCTAATAGTAAATTACCTTGGAAGATATATAGAGGACGGGACAGCCGAGATGGACCAACAGGCCCCATATTATACTAAAACATTATGTTATAAACATATCGAGAGAAAGGTATTGCTAATAGTAAATTACCTTGGAAGATATATACTATTTTGGGCATGTTTATTGTTGAAAAACCTTATAAGTTGTCATGAGAACCTATAGACTTTTCTTTATGTTAGAAAACACAGATCGTCTCAACCCCTTTTCGTCAAACATTTCGTATTTACATATGAATAATATTTAAAAATATATAACCCAAACTTATGCAGTTACAGAATCATATGTTTTTACACTAAAGTATGTACACGTAACTTATTTTATAATTTAATGGTTATCGTAAACGTTCGAATAAAACAACATTTCACGATTCAAAGCTTGAGAGAGTACAAAAATGAATGTGATGATACAAACCTCCATATCCGTACAAACAAGCCACTATCAACCAAGCTATAGCTATAGCCCACAAAGTCGAGTAGGATACAGCATAGAGAACCACAGCAACACGTCCTGTTTCTTCACCTTTAGTCCACGACAAAGTTCCATATAATACGCCAACAATTATCAGTACGAAAAACAGCCAGCCAAATAATTGTTGAACCTAACAATATAGTAATAAGTATACCTAATGTTCACATCTGTATACGTATTAACATAGTTAAAACTACTTTGTTGTTAATTATTGTGATTATTTAAACTGTAGACAAGCTTAAGGCTACAAAATATAATTTCAGAGAAAATGATATCATTAATTTTAAAACAATTTAGGTATTTTTTTAAATATTATATTATAGCAATAAGTCTCAATTATTGGTTTTTGGATATATATATAAATGATGAAAATGTATGTTTAAAATAAATTATTTACAATATATTTATAAACGCTATATGGTTATCATCGAAGTAACTTAACTTATCTGTTTTTGTTGTTGTTGTTTTAATTTGTAAAATAATATGGGTTAGGTAGCCAGATAAGAGACCCCTAAGGTTCAGGCACAGACATTTGTTTGTTTTTTGAATTTCGCACAAAGTTACACGAGGGCTATCTGCGCTAGCCGTCCCTAATTTAACAGCGTAAGACTAGAG
>NW_013666187.1:303150-306830 GCF_000517525.1 Limulus polyphemus | reverse complement strand
ATGTTCGGTGGAACGGGGATTCGAACCCGCGACCCTCAGATTGCGAGTCGAGCACCTTAACCACCTGGCCATGCCGGGACCAGGCATAGACATCTCAAAGTCATAAGTGAATAGAGGAAGTGCAACCAATCAGCGGCTGGCCACTTAAGTAGATACTTTTAACCAAATAACTGGATTGACAATCTATAATAATAAAAGAATGTGGCTGTGTTTGTGTAACTGCCGTAGCTCCGAGAAGAAAGAACCTAGAAACATCAAATTTTGCACCCATACTAAGTGGAACCTGAGGGTGTGCACGTGGGTATTATTATTATTTATCTTATTCACGTGCGTGCGCGCCTCATAGTATACTCTGTAGTACATCAGTTAGATAAACACTTTCTAATATATAGAAAAGCCAGTGCGTTTTGGTAACAATGCGTTGCAACAATGGCTTTTATGTCATGTTGCTTAGCAACAAAAGTATAAACTAATATTTTTGATAGTCTATGTAGTGAAAGTATAAAATGAAATGTATAAACAACAAAACTGGAATAACATTTGTTGATTTCTTAATTTAGAGTCTCCGTTGATTAAGGAGGTTTGTTTTTTATTAAAAACGTTGGTGATATAACAGAAAATATCTTAATTTAGAAACGATTTAAGTTTTAAACTGGATCGATAGTTTTACTTTCAGGATAAATTTTATGTACTTGCTGAAATATATCAACCTAATAGCCCGTGCAAAGCCGGATACTTTCGCTAATAGAATTATAAATCTTCCATTGTTGAAAGTGCGAAACGTGTTTGGAAAGATACTGTAGCTCGATCGTGGGACCTTCCAACTTGTACTTTGTACGAAAACCACCAGGCTACATATAATTTTTTTTCCCCAGCTTAACTGACCTTTGGTTTATTTCTAAGGAAACAAATGTGATTAGCTCTAAAACAGATGGTTGTGGGTCTTTTGTTGGTGTCATAAGTGCTACACGAAAAATTAAACAAAAAATATAATCCGTATCCCGTTGAGCTCATTTATTACTGCTGAAGTTTTCTAAATTTTTACATTCAAGTTAAATTATTTCACTTACTTTTATGGCTAGTTCGTTACAGTGAATATTGCCAGAGTAAAGTGAGATAAGACGGTCCCCTTCGGTAAAACTGACACTCCTGTATATCATCACTTATTACGTTCTGCAATTTAAGTGAATTATTATACTTTTGTGTATTTAACCCTATGCATAAACAACAGGCACGAAAGTGAATGATAAAAGCGCGATACATATATTTTTATCAACTTTGACAAAAGTTGATAGCACTTTGATTTTTTATGGTTACGCAATTATAAGCAGACGAATATGCCGTAAAGAAATACAGTTCAAGTTTATTTACAGTGATGGCTTAAGGTCAGACGCAACCCCACATTTCACACTAGTACCTATGTAAGATGGTATTCATGTTTAGCATTCACATTCTTTTGTGGCATTGTCTTAAATAATGCGCATAGCGCACGTTCTTTCCTATTCCAGCCAGAATAATTTAAATGATAATTTTAACTGATTTCAATGCAGTTGCTAGATACAGCAGTTATTTTCAATTGTAATTGTTTTGAATTAGATGGGGGAAAAAAAGGTGTCCAGTTTTATCCAAATTTATAAGTGAAACAGCTTCCAACGACAAGTGAAATTTGCCAATACCCGAAGGAAAAAAATATAACGCCTGTGTATAATTTTTGTTTTAACTAGAAGGTATTTATGATAGTACATATTTCATATAAAACCGTTTGTTCTTTCGTGACGTTCATTAAAATTGGTTAAATATACATTCGTACTTGAAGTGGCCGTCTTATCCCAGCGTTTCTTTGGTGACTTTAATACATTTGTTGATGAATAAAATTGTTCTTAGAAATGTAGTGGTACTATTACTTCCCTCATAAAATGTACTTATCCTATCCTGAAATACTCTCCCCCGGTGGATCAGCGATAGGTTAACGAACTTTTAACGCTAAATTCCAGGACTCGAATCCCCGCGGTGAACAGAGTGCGAATAGCCCACTCTGTTTGCTTGTTTGTTTTGAAATTCGCGCAAAGCTACACGAGGTCAATCTGCGCTAGCCGTCCCTAATTTAGCAGTGTAAGACTAGAGGGACGGCAGCTAGTCATCACCACCCACCACCAACTCTTGGGCTGCTCTTTTATCAACGAATAGTGGGATTGACCGTCACATTATAACGCCCCCACGGCTGAAAGGGCGAGCATGTTGGATTGGACGGAGATTCGAACTCGACCCTCAGATTGCGAGTCGAGCGCCCTAACCACCTGGCCATGCCGGGCCCTTCAGCGTTATAAGCCTTCAGGTTTATCGTTGAGTCATCGGGGGAGGGGGCGCGTAAATATACGTATCTGTCAAAATAGATGAATACATGTTTACCTTGGACAACTTAATTACAGGTTGCTTCACTACCAAGTATCCGGTTGCAGCTCCGACAAAATAGGATCCCAGATGTGGATAAGGCTGAACGTACACGAAGTTTATAAGTTTCCACAGATCCCTAATTAACCAAATATAATAGCTTTGAATAGAGCGGAATATGCCTCCTACATGTTATATAGTATAAACATTCAAAATGCAACAATCGAATTGGTTTCAGTACATGAATTTACCTCCAGACAAATTCCTAAGTCATTCTCAATACGAGCAAGGTTATCTACGCGATAATAACAGTACACTAAAGTAACAGAAATATCACACTGAAAGGAAATATGAGAAGGATTTTTCTAATCCTCATAATATTATACTATGAGGAAATGAAGAACATTCTCAATGGAAACAAAGTTGGTAACAGTAAAGTAACTCATAACATAAGACCTATTTTTATTAGAGCAATTGCATAACCCTAATGATATAAATACGATGATGTGTAGAGTTAATGATAGATTAGTGTAATAACGACCACATCAAGAGAAATTTCAACACCATCTCAATGCAGCAAGCACGATTATTCAAAGATTAATATCAGAAATGCCCTCAGTTGATGAACGATTATATCAAAAGTAATAAAATCACTCTTACTATAAAAGTGACTCCCTCTTATGTGACAATAAAAACACTCTCAATGCATATATGATTATTTCCAGAGTAACAGCAGGATATCCCTAATACAACTACGACTATTACCAGAGTAACAGCAGGATATCCCTAATACAACTACGACTATTACCAGAATAACAGCAGGATATCGCCAATACAACTACGACTATTACCAGGGTAACAGCAGGATATCCATAATACAACTACCACTATTACCAGAGTAACAGCAGGATATCCCTAATACAACTACGACTATTACCAGGGTAACAGCAGGATATCGCCAACACAACTACGACTATTACCAGAGTAACAGCAGGCTAACTCTTTATACCGTTACCACTGTTACCAGAGTAACAGCAGAATATCCCTAATACAACTACGACTATTACCAGAGTAACAGCAGGCTAACTCTTTATACCGTTACCACTATTACCAGAGTAACAGCAGGATATCCCTAATACAGCTACGACTATTACCAGAGTAACAGCAGGATATCCCTAATACAACTACGACTATTACCAGAGTAACAGCAGGATATCCCTAATACAACTACGACTATTACCAGAGTAACAGCAGGATATCCCTAATCCAACTACGACTATTACCAGAGT
>NW_013666187.1:293581-302344 GCF_000517525.1 Limulus polyphemus | reverse complement strand
ACAACTACGACTATTACCAAAGTAACAGCGGGCTAACTCTTTATACCGTTACCACTATTACCAGAGTAACAACAGGATATCCCTAATACAACTACGACTATTACCAAAGTAACAGCAGGATATCCCTAATACAACTACGACTATTACCAGAATAACAGCAGGATATCCCTAATACAACTACGACTATTACCAGAGTAACAGCGGGCTAACTCTTTATACCGTTACCACTATTACCAGAGTAACAGCAGGATAATTCACAAAACAGGTTCGATTATTCCCCTGTTATTAGCAAAATTATTTTGAATATTGACTATTATTTCTAGATTATCTGAATAATCATTGCTACTCTAGGAATTTATTTCTATGTCTCACGAACCACCAATTAATTGTTAGAGCCTTCATTTGTCAATCGGTCATTTTTGTTGCATTTAAACGAAGATAGTGATTTGTTCGAAGTATATTAAATTAACATCCTACCTTGAGTCAATATCAGTAAAGTATCTGGCAGCTGGTAACTTGAAGTATTCAATGACAACACCAGTAACTGCTGAAGACACAAGAACTAACACTAAAATAGTTAACAGCCCCTTCTTGGATGATCTGTTAGAATAAAACATAAAAAAAAAAAATTAAAAACTACTTTGATATTAAGGAAGTTTGAAATAATATTTTGAAACTCGGTATTAGTTAAAATTATTTACAATGAACGTTTGATAAACAGATCATATATTATTTGACTCAAAGTAGCTGAATTTTTATTTTTCTTTACGTTTTGAAACAATGAATTTCAGGTAATAATATATATATATGTATATTTATGTAAATTGTAAAAAAAACAAGTTCGTAATTCTAAGTAAACTCTTTCAATGCATTATAATAACACAAAACCCTCATGACTGCGGGTTCGGCTGGATGATTGTTTTTCCTCTAGTCAGTCGTTCCACATCTATATATGGACGGCTATACCTGAATCATAGTGACCTCTGACCTGATGTTTAACTCACGCGATCACAGAGATTCTGTTAAGGTTAAACTTTCAATTCGAAGTTTATAATATTTGCAAGCATCAGTCCATTAACAAGACAAGTGCTTACATACATATGTGTTTACGAACATTCGCTAGCCTGTAAACAGTGAAAGCCGAATGATAAGACAAACAAAGCTATAGCACGTAAGAAGATCTTAAAAAAAACAATATGAGTCAGCAAACGAGATGTAACTAGACACGTCATGATTTGATCTGTGTCATGCTGGGCTTAAAAAGACAAATAAAGCTCATTCTTCTACGTTAATTAAATATAAAATCATCTTTGAAAGCATGTGGAAAATGCGTTCTTTTTTTTAAATAGTAAAATCTACTGTTCAACTTGATTTTTCCCTGTGAATATTGACATATTACAGGACTGTATATGTAAGGGATTAAAAGAGATGAATACTATGCTGGAAATTTATCAGAGTGACACTAAAATAAAACTTTAATTAACTTAGTTGCTTTCGTGAGCCAAATCATTTTGAGTAGTTAAAACTGAAATGAGGTCTCAAGTTGTCGAAGTGATAAATGACCAGCGGAAATCTGTTAATCGAATGTGAGCAAACTTTCTGCCCGTATTCAGTCCTGCTGCTGTTTACAAAATGCTCAGATTTGAGGTCTGTGTTTCGGGTAGTCTTAATATGACCGTTTATTCAAGATGTGCTTGCAAAGCTAAGTCTTGCCGCAGTTAAAAAGCTTCTTTCTTTCTTTGTTTGTAGTTAAGCACAAAGATACACAATAAGCTATCTGTGCTCTTCACAACACGGGTATCGAAACCCGGTTTCTTGCATTATAAGTCCGCAGAATTTCCACTGTGCCACTGGGGGGCACGATTGAAAAGAGACTTCGTGTTTGTTCCACATCTATTCCTTGATGTCAAACAAGACATTTCTATATAAGTATCAAATAAATATCTTATTTCATTAAAAGCCTAAAATCAAATTTCAACTGTACGCATTTAAGAATTTTTATTAAAGAGTTTGACAAAAGCTGTTTACAAAACTGAATTTAGTTTCTGATTTGTTTTCTGAAAATTTTCACTCTTAATGATTTTGTTGTTACTCCTGAACTAAATAAACTCACGAATATCAAAAACAAACTTTGTGACCAATGCTTTATACAAACAAAATTTGTTTAATTTCGCGCAAAGCTACTCGAGGGCTACCTACGCTAGCCCTTCCTAATTTTGAAGTAATAGACTAGAAGAAAGGTAGCTAGAAATAACACTCACCGCCTACTCTTGGGCTACCTACGCTAGCCCTTCCTAATTTTGAAGTGATAGACTAGAAGAAAGGCAGCTAGAAACAACACTCACCGTCTACTCTTGGGCTATTCTTTACCAACGAATAATGGGATTAACCGTCACATTATAACGTTTCCATTGTTGAAATGACAAGCATGTTCGATGACGAGACTACAATGCGAGTACCCTAACCACTAAGACTACAATGCGAGTACCCTAACCACTAAGACTACAATGCGAGTACCCTAACCACTAAGCCAATCAAAGCTTAACCGAGAATAATAAACTTCGTTAGTCAAGTTCAACTCCCATTCTACTGAAATACATTTAAACACATTAATTGGAATTATTAACGTTTGTAAATGTTTTACTACCAGATTAGGATTTGATTTTCCTTGTGACGAGGTTCAGTTGTCCACACCAGTATGAGTTTTTCTTTTGTTTTATTTTAGAGCAAAGCCATATTGAGCTAACTGCTGTGTACACTATGGGAAATTGAACTCCGGACTTTAGCGTTGCAAGTTCTTAAAATTACTATGGGACACAAATGTGAGAGTCTATTTTTATGAAACTTATAAACAATCATACCATATCTTAGAGCAATATAAAAGAAATTATGCATATAAAATGCATACCAAGTTGAGAAGTGTCCATATTTTTACAAATATTACATTCAGAAGTACATTGAGAATAAATATTTCGCATTATTTATAATCATGTATCATTACATCGTAAAAACACACTTACTACATTCACAATTAGCATTAAATGTATTCTGCTCATAAGCCTTATACACAATATCGTATTCAAAATAAATTAGGCTGCTAAAAACACTAGCGAGTGGTTTAATATTGAAGACCTCAGTTGTAACTAGATTCCATTCGCATGTGCTTTAATTAGTTTGAATATAACACATATTTAACAATTAGTCATAATTGGTGAAAAAACTGTATTTAATCTAAATCAATATTTTTTCAACTAACCTGAATAATAAGGTAATCACGAAGGCAGATAATACATGAAGCTGGAAATCAGTACTTATGTACCAAGTGTAGCTTAAGATCTGTAAAAAAAAAAGTTCCTATTATACACACACGCACACACACACACATATATCAAATTATGTAGATATCTTAAAATCTGAAAAGCAGTTCCCAAGTTCCTATCATATACATACAGAGGGTGAGTATGCTATATTAAAACGGTTTTGAATAAGCAGATCAGCAAGTCACATAACACTCACAGTTGGTATAAATTCGCGGTGGAACGGAATGCATCAGAATTACATTTTGACGTTGTTTAACAGGCGTTACCGACGCAAGATATTAATATGTTTGAGTCATAGACGTGTTGTTAGATCGGGAATTTTGACATTTCAAAACGATGATATTTCTTGTATGTAATGGCATTGGGAAACAAAGGAATTTTGATAAACTTCAGGAACCAAGTCCTTCCAGTAAGGGACCTCTAATAAGTCGTATCCAAACTATGGCAAGCAAAGTGTGGTGTCTTGTAACAGGTAAGAATACAATAATATAAAAGTAAATTTACAATCTAACCACGTGTCCCAGGCAATATTATCAAGAAGAATATCCGTCAGAAAAACGAGGCCAAAAAGGTATGGGTTCACCAAGATAAAATTTATAGTAACACCCCTCGTTCAACAGTCGTATACAGATATTTATACGTTTCCATACAAAGCCATAAGTCAAGTCGCTAGACTCAGTGCATATAGATATCTGTACGACTGGACTGTCGAAACTAGCTCAGAGAAACCGTAGCCTTCATAAACAGGATGGATTATAGAAAGCATGCAGGGAGGACTATTGTTCTTTAGAAATGAAACACTTGCGACGGTGCCTTTTGCAATGGAAACTACGCTGCGGAGTTAGTGTCAAAGTGCATGATAGTTGGATAGACCATGAGTGGACGTGGTTGTATGAACTATAATGACGTTACGAGGTTTCAAAATCAATTTGATATATTGTACTCAACCAGTTTATATCTTCTAAACTAGGTAAAACTTAATATCTGAAAACAAAAAGGATCAATTTATAAAATACATACATACTTTTGGGAAAGTAATATAAAATCTTAAAGAAAAATTTTAAAAACATGTCACGAACAAAACAACGAATTTACATTTTATTATAACTTTAGATGGTATAATTTTTTGTGAACTGATAAAGAAAAGGTTAAAGTTCAACTTCAGTTCTGTGAAGGTTCGATGTGTTACTATACAAAGTTCTTATAAAATTTATCTCCTAAAAAAGAAAACTTGAAGATGTGGCTAGTTGCTGAGTAACAAAAGGATAAACAATGTATTGTGACATTACACATTAAGTAAGCCATTCTCTAGAATACAGGCGATGGGAGAATTTCATTTTAGCTTAAAAGAAATAAAATATAGGAATCAGTAGCACAAAAAATCTGGAGCTTAATTATATTTCGCACAAATAGAAAAGCACGGTTTTATCCACTAAAAACAAATGCCAACTACTACCATTTTCTAACAAAAAAGTCCATTTTTTAATGAAGCCTAAAACATTTAAAATATGCGAATATGAGAACCCTAGTATTACTTTATATTCTGTAGGTTCTTAATTTCAAAGAAGCGATTTTGGTGAAATATAGCTAAAGCTCACTTTCAGCACGGAACAGACAAGTGTGCCATATAATTACAAATTCGAAATAAAAGGTTTTGCAAAAATTATTAAGTGAAAATTCATTCAGTAAAGTAAAGGAAAAGAAATAACATTCGGTTGTTGAAGAGTAATAAAAACAACTCTATTCAATGATATACAAATAACGCTTATTGTTATGCCTGTTCAGAAAAGATTGACTAGTTTTAAAGCATATTGGCTACTGGAGCAGATACTTCTATAAAATGCAAAAAATATATATCTGATTCTGATCTATTAGTCTTTGACGTGAACAATTATATCCCTTGGAATTGCAAGCTAAGCTGTATATAAGATTAATGTGAGAACTCAGTATTATGACGAAACTACTCCAGAGTACAGGATTCTTCACGTCAAAGAACTCAGTATTATGACGAAACTACTCCAGAGTACAGGTTTCTTCACGTCAAAAAACTCATTATTATGACGAAACTACTCCAGAGTACAGGATTCTTTACGTCAAAGAACTCAGTATTATGACGAAACTACTCTAGAGTACAGGATTCTTCACGTCAAAGAACGCAGTATTATGACGAAACTACTACAGAGTACAGGATTCTTCACGTCAGAGAACTCAGTATTATGACGAAACTGCTCCAGAGTACAGGATTCTTCACGTCAAAGACTTCAGTATTATGACGAAACTGCTTGTAATTCCAGCACAACCCCGTAAGACACGCCATCAAATTTACACCTGAATGTACAGCCTGTTATTTTGTTTCAAGCTGACACCTTCATGTTCTGACCAATTTTATAACAGGTATTTTATATAAACGTAAACAGAAAAAAAAAAACAATCCTCCCCTTGGTGCATAAATCAAAAAGAGAAAAAGAGACAGATAAAACACTTAAAGTACAGTTTCGTATTACTGTGGGAGACTTCTACAGACTTAGCACGATATTAACTAATGTAATTTCCCAACTATAATACAGATAGCTTACTGATGGTAATTATATGTCATTGCGGACTCAAAAAGCACATAATACAGCCGATAATTTTGGGTTACTATTGTAAAACTGAATAGTTGGGATTAAACGTCAGTCTTAAAACGTATCTACAGCCCCAATGTGCGATATATATATTATATTATATTGTATGTGGGTGTGGGGGGGGGGCATAATGGGATGCATACCACGGATTTACAGCATTGTACACTAACTCCACTGAGCTCGAGGTTATCGTATATATATGATATGAATTTTAAGTATAGAAACATGGTAGCAGGCGCAAGTTTGTCTCCATATTGAGCCCACCAAACTGAATATAAATGAAGCCAATAAACTTAAAAGGTGAATACTTGAACTAAAATATGCTGAGGTAACCCACATTCGATATTTGAAGACAAAAAAGTTAACCCTGAAAACAAACCAAATAGTCTTGTGAAATAAAAATCGACGCTTTCTCAAACTGCAAATTTTACGGTTTAGTGTACACGTATACTAAGAACTTGTATGAATTCTATAAAGCAACATGTACTTGATTTTTACTTCCTTCTTAATACAAAAATAACG
Organism: Limulus polyphemus; assembly: GCF_000517525.1. Classification (NCBI taxonomy): domain Eukaryota; kingdom Metazoa; phylum Arthropoda; class Merostomata; order Xiphosura; family Limulidae; genus Limulus; species Limulus polyphemus. Next base: position 295,878 of record NW_013666187.1, on the reverse strand, counting down.
GGTTGTTTTTCGTATCTTTTATAAGAAATTGGAAAGTTTAAGTTGATTTTGATTATCGCTAGAGATACGCCTTATAGTTACACCTATGCATTGTATTACTATGGCGACAATTTTTTAGATATACAAGAACTGATTCCGCTGTCTTTATATAGAGGGGAGATGTTTGCCAATATTCTTATAGATTTTAGATGGGTAAGATCTTTTATAATAATAATAAATTTTATCTGTCCTGAAAATGCGCGCGCACTTCATTCAAGGAGATGTAAACAAAAGGCAGATGTAAATATACTTCAGTAGACATTTTGTACAACAACATTAAAAGTTTAACAAAGTTTTCAAAAATACGTCAAAGGTTAGGTCGTGAAATAACATTGTAAGCTTATTTATTGATAGTATAAAGTACGGTAAAGTTTAACCCTAACTAAACTAAAGCACAAAACGTACAGAAGTTACGGTGTTAATTTATCTTTTTATCGAATACAGGACGAAGGTAATAAAGGCTTAACTAATGATTGACATAAGACAAGTGGACTTACAGATTTCGGTGTCTATATTATTCTAGAAATCCCGTATTAAAAAAAAATACTGTTGCAATGAAGATACTAATTTGACCGCAAATGTTTTGTGGGTTTCTGCTAGTACAATAATAATATTCGGAGAAACATATATTTTTACAATTCCAACAATATAACAATAATAGGAGAACAATATAGTGTTCCCTTTATTTCAAAAACTTTAGTGTCAACAAATAAACGTAGACACTCTAGCCCAAAAGTTCACTTTCTCAACAAATTAGGATATCTACTTTTTCGGAATGTCAGTGAAATAAAGTTTAAAATAAATATCTGAACGATCTTTCCAACAATATTCTGAAAAACATCTGTACCTAAAAAGGAAATAGCAGTGTTTAATCCACGTTTACAGTATCACATTCATTTTCTGTTCAATGTTCACATATTCATCCATTATGATTTTACATGTGTTAAACTATTAAAGGTACTTTACTGTGCTTTGATCTTTGAGGTTACAGATTAACAAGATGTATTTCCACCAGTCTTCACGAACGTCAGCTGGATATTTTTCCATTTTTTCCTTCCATAATGGTCCAGAACCCAGTAAGGGAACCAGCATTGAAAAACACAAAAGAAATACCAGTGGAGGACAAAGTCTACGAAAAGAAAAAGTTTCGCTTTATAGTTAAACATTTGTAACCTTAAACTAGGCACAAAGATTAGGAACAGGTAGTGTATAGTTAACATAGATTATTTAAACTCTCTACACTGTTTATTAGACTAATGTAGTCAATCACAGGCAACATTCCTCTGGGTAAGGCAAGACTTTAGAAAACACTTCCAACTCTTCACAAACAACAGAATGCATTTGTTTTTTTATGAAACGTTTGTGATATTAATATCTAAGTCCATTTAATTCTCCAATTTCAATTCATTTCAGTAAAAGTCCGGTTTTACATTTGAGCATGTTTCTTTTGATATAATGATTGAAGCGATTTTTTAACCTAGTTTTACATGATTTGTATATTTCAGGCACATGAATTTAGTGCGTATTTACGTGTGTAACAATATGAGGAGAAGAATTATAGTGCGTATTTACGTGTGTAACTCTAGCTACAGTATTAAGAACAAAGTACTATAGATTCCTTTATACAAATACTAGATTATCTGAATTTAAAACTTCAAAAATTATAAAACAAATTCAGCATGATAGTATAACTTTTCTTCTGTCGTTGTTGACGAAGTAAATAATTCTTCTCCTCATATTGTTACACACGTAAATACGCACTATAATTCTTCTCCTCATATTGCTACACACGTAAATACGCACTATAATTCTTCTCCTCATACTTAGATTACGAACTTTAGTTTTAACAGGTTGATTCTATATAAAAAATCAAATTACTAATATATTACTTATATTACTTGCATTACTTATATATTATCATTACCTCATCCACCTCAAGAAAAGGTAATGTGCAGGGCTAAAATTCCTTCTGGATAACTCCTTGAAAGTCAAATAGAATGATAAGAATCCGCTGTGAAAGATAATACTTAGATCATTTTTTTCTGTTCTAAAACGTTAGTTACACGTAAGCACGAAAACAAGCCATTAGAACAAAAACGTACACACAAAAACTTTACGAAAAACGTACACACGAAAAACTTTATGAAAAAGGTACAAACAAAAAACTTTATAAAAGTTGTATGTGATGTACACTGAGTGGTCACAAGTAAATAGACACCTAATTGTTCGTCATTTAACTGATTTATGCTAACTAATTT
>NW_013666187.1:288061-292728 GCF_000517525.1 Limulus polyphemus | reverse complement strand
GACCACGCTGTGTACGTAAGTGAAAAAGTAGCAACAACCTGTAAATAAACTCGCACCTCCTGCGTCATATATTTTCTCGTTGACTTCACGTGGGTAGGTTGTGTGTATGCGTATTTCGCCATGCATTTAAACCCAATCTTTGGGGAGTTCATTGGAGTAAGTGTACCAAATAAAATCTTATTGTAACTGATACAGTCATTTCCTTACACGAAACTGTGACGTAACGACACCAGACAGACAAACATACACCACTAATTTTTATATATAGAAAGAAAACTCATAAATTTTAAAGACTATATGCCCAGAAACACAGTTCGTTACTCTTTCAATAGTTATTTAAAATTTGCTTCCAATCATTTGTGTGTGTGTGTGAAATAAGAATAAAGAGTTTTATTGCCTGTATAGTTTATAGGAAATCAGACGGAGATTTGATTCCCAGAAACATGAAATATGTAATAAATTAATTGATGCAATCAGACTTCAAACATAACAAGAATACATTATTTAAGCGTGAAAAAAAGGAGCTATATTGAAAATTTCACAAACAATGCAAAGACATTGATCATCCACAGCTTAGTACTGCTTAAAAAAAATTACCAACTTGTCCCACAGACGAGAAAATCTGAAGTTTTATTTTGCTAGACAGTTGTCCCCCCGGTGGACACAGAAGATATCTCAATGTGGCTTTGCTCTAAAAAAAAACCAACAAACAATCTAGACGATTTTATAGAGTGCTTCAATGTCGGGGACTTTAGACATGCTAGTGCACAAAGGCCACAGAGAAGAAAAATATTTAATGGTAATGGTTGGAGACGGCTTGAATGGTAAATAATACCATTATTAGTCTCAAAGTGGGTTCCTCGTCATCGAATTTGAATATTTAATGGTGTTTTGTATCTGAAGTTTTGAGATTAAAAACTATCAGAGAAGAAGATATATATATATATATATCAATATTTTCAAAATGTTTATAAAAAAAACTCATAGTGGAAAGTGTAAAAATATAACTGACACCAAAGAAAATTACCTCAGAGCGAAAAAAGTATCCATCACAACTGTGCCGTGTTTAAGAGGTTGGGCTAGAACTGAGCTCACTAGCATCCTTGCTCTGAATACTTCGTCTATAAGAAACATGGGAACATTTCTATAAATTTTAGTTATATTATAAAACGTATCCAGTTAAGCAAAAATATCAAATTGCATAGGTACATTTAAAAATGAAATAGTTTAATATGTATTTTTAAGTAGAGTGTGCATTTCATATAAATATATAGGTGATTTTATATGAAAATGTTACGTATCTCTAACGTATAGATACTTTCTTGTCTTCATTTAAAGCAAATAGATATGATAAGAATGTTCACTAAAACGTTTATCCGCCAATACGTAACATTATGATATTATAATGCACTATATTTCACCACACTAGGTATAAAATACATTTCATACATACCACTTGTTGCACATTATGAGATTATAATGCATTATATTTCACCACACTAGGTATAAAATACATTTCATACATACCACTTGTTGCACATTATGATATTATAATGCACTATATTTCACCACACTAGGTATAAAATACACTTCATACATACCACTTGTTGCACATTATGAGATTATAATGCACTCTATTTCACCACACTAGGTATAATATACATTGCATACTTACCACTTGTTGCTATTAACTATTTCAGTAACTACTAAACCTAAGTGTAATAGTCTAAGTAATGTTTCGTGTGTGTGTGTGGGGGGGGGGGGTTATTTAATTATCAACAACATTATTACCTATGGAGCTTTTAATGCCAGAACGGGGAACTGGAGAGTTGTTTGTTTTGAATTTCGCGCAAAGCTACACGAGGGCTATCTGCGCTAGCCGTCCCTAATTTAGCAGTGTAAGACTAAAGGGAAGGCAGCTAGTCATCACCACCAACCGCCAACTCTTGGGCTACTCTTTTACCAACGAATAGTGGGATTGACCGTCACATTATAACGCCCCCACGGCTGAAAGGGCGAGCATGTTTGGTGGGACGTGGATGAATTGGAGAGAGATTCACTCAATGGTAAGAATATTTCACAATAATTTAGTGACGTGAAAAATTAAACAATATTGAAAAAATACACGACGATTGTTTGAAATTTTAATTTTAATGATTTGCTAAAAGAACTGCACAGAATAGAAATTACTATTTTATCAGTAAAACGTAAAATGTATTCAACATATAGCTGGTTAGTGGAGGGTCCTTTAAAAATAAATGTATATATTTCTTTTCTGAAGAATGTTCTCATTTTAGTTGTTTCTTTTTTTTTTGCAAAATGTTATGTAAGATTCAAAAATATTTTTTTGGTTATGACTAATATTTTTGTAACTATCGCCAACTTAGGGTAAATAAGAGCGTAAAACTAAACATTTTACTGCGAATGTTCAGAAACAGTTCAATATTGAACTTACTGAATAGTTGATAGGAAATGTAGAACAAAGTATGACCCAGCACCACCCATATCGTAGATATGAATCGAATTCCATGAAGCGGACGTAAAGTATTGGAGCTTTTTGTCGTCAAAATTTTCTTCACGTTACTTTTGACAGAGAAAGCTTGTAAAAATCTGAAAACAGTAGCTGAAAAGAAGTTAAACAATTTAGAAAATAAGCTTTACAAAACGGGTTAAAAAATTAGTAATTTTTTGTACACAGTGATATTATGAATAATGATGATGAGCACTAAAGACAGACGACATAGATGGAGATTTATAGGCAAGGTAATTTCTGCAGCTAAGCTAGGAACAGGAAAAAAAAAAGAGACAAGTTTTCTTTAAATTTTCTCTTTTATATAACTTGGTTCTTTTTTTTAATAAGTGTTGATCAGATAGATTCAAACTATTATTCCACAATCATATATTGATTAAACGTTTCGATACGAGATTTTAATACGCTATAAACTATCTTATAATTGGTTTTCTAAGCATATAGGTAATCGAAAAACTTAATCGTGATGATTTATATAAAAATAAGGCACTGACGTATCATTTATATTAAATTTTAATAAAATAACAAAGTAATAGCTTCTTCTTAAAGTTTAGAATTGTTATACAATTATAAAATATATATTATCTATAATAAGTAAGTTTTATTACAGATAGTTAAATTGTATGTGGGGAAAATGCGAACATTTGAACTAAACAAAGCTTCCTGACATGCCAAAGGCACGACCTTCAACCTTCACTTCTTTGTATAAACTCTGAATGGAGTTTTTACTACATATGATTTCTTCATTAAATATATATATATACTATATATATGTATATCTTCAGTATATATTTCTGTTATTCTATATTCTTCATTAAATATATATATATACTATATATGTATATCTTCAGTATATATTTCTGTTATTCTATATTTCACCCTATTACTTCTTTAGAAATTTCTTGTCCTTCAGATGCACTACTAAGAATGTTAAGTATATTTTGGAGACAGGGGGTCGTATATACGTTTCTCGTGGATATAATTAGATTAATTTAACATGATTAGTTTCTTGTCCTTCAGATACACTACTAAGAATGTTAAGTATATTTTGGAGACAGGGGTCGTATATACGTTTCTTGTAGAAGTTATAATTAGATTAATTTAACATGATTAGTTTCTTGTCCTTCAGATGCACTACTAAGAATGTTAATTATATTTTGGAGACAGGGGTCGTATATACGTTTCTTGTAGAAGTTATAATTAGATTAACTTGACATGATTATGTATTATATCATTTTGTTATCATTCGTTGTCTGAAACATAATAAGAAAATATATTTGGAAAAATCAGTTTACGTATGCTGTTCAACATCATTAACGTCACTACTCCTAGACTCACCAATTTACAGGTTTGGTCACTAAATTTCTGGTAAAGGGTTAGGCTGATATCTGAAAGTATATACAGAATTCGTCTTCTTCCACCCTCACACTGTATATCTACACCCTAGTTCTACAATAGCATCTAAAACGTTACCGTCCGTAGACAAGTTGTTACATACATATATAAGTACATACAGCTATTAATTCATAAATAACATAATTCATAACGTACTCACTTCTACGAAGTTTCTCTAATTGTTTCCCGTTATTTGGTAGAGAAGTGCAAACGTCTGTTATTGTAGCAATAACAGTTATCATTCCTACGACTAGCAGAAATATTCTATAAATATAAATAAATAATAGTATTTTGTAACAATTTTTTTCTCTACTTGTTTCCAGTTATTTGGTAGAGAAGTGCAAACGTCTGTTATTGTAGCAATAACAGTTATCATTCCTACGACTAGCAGAAATATTCTATAAATATAAATAAATAATAGTATTTTGTAACAATTTTTATTTCCAGACAGAAGAGCTTGAAATTTAAAATATGTTTATACTTATAATCAGTTCGTCATAGCTATATTTTGGTGTTGCTGTCCACCATAATCCATAGATCTGGAGATTTCCTGTTAATTAGACGTATATAGTAAAGGAAAAAATATTTAGCGTTTAACTTATTTTAAAATCAGTTTCAGTAGATTGTGAGAAAGTGAAAAATAAACGTTATTTATTAATTTATATTAAGTGATAAATTTAATAAAAGCCTGCAAGAAATAAACTCTTAGGCTGTTCTTGTGAACATGTAAGTTTGCTAAACT
>NW_013666187.1:281208-287058 GCF_000517525.1 Limulus polyphemus | reverse complement strand
GAGAAAGTGAAAAATAAACGTTATTTATTAATTTATATTAAGTGATAAAATTTAATAAAAGCCTGCAAGAAATAAACTCTTAGGCTGTTCTTGTGAACATGTAAGTTTGCTAAACTGTTTTAGAGGTATTCATTATTTTGTTATTTTATTTATAATAAGTAATGACAAAATTTTAAAAATATCAGATGTGTAAATGTAAAAAAAAGCAAAATCTTCCCATAGCTAAATAAATTTGAATTTGAATATGAAGCAAGATACATAATTATAGTTTAGTATAATTAAGATACGAACATAAAGTCCAGTTCGTAATATGCGAAACGTCCATAAGTACTGTATTTACTAACACTTACATAACAGCAATCTGATCCTTTTCCAACATTGGTGTTTCTTTGACATTACAGTTTATTACAGAAGCCTCGACGTGTATTCGCGAGGCCACTGAAAGAAAAACATAAGGTAAACTACAAAAGTAAAGGAAGCATTATAAATGACATTTCAAATACGCTACGTTTTCATTATACTCAAATGAGATAAAATAGAAATAAAAACATTATTCTAAAAGGCCTGCTTTGTACAGATTTGTTTGTTGCGTTGCTACAGAAGAAAAGGGAGTCAATAATTACAGATATTGAATGCATGGGAAACAATGTATAGATCGAGAAAGTATTCCGGAACTAATATGAACTAAGATAAAATATTCAGGAACTGAGGATATTCAACGGAACTAAAATAAAATATTCAGGAACTAAGGATATTCAACGGAACTAAAATAAAATATTCAGGAACTGAGAATATTCAACGGAACTAAGATAAAATATTCAGGAACTGAGAGTTATTAAAAAGTCAAGGATATTCAGGAAACAAAATTAAGAGAGTATTGTTAAATAAAAAATAATTTCATTGCCTGAATTACAGTGAGTATCAACTAATTGCAGATGCACTGAAGGGAGAATTATAAATAAATGAGTAAAATTAGTTATTGAGTTATATATCAGATGAGGTTCCTGATTATGAGAAACTCAAACGATGATTTTGTCATTAATTAAGTTCCGCATTTCGAAGGAACACTTAATCATTACGTCATCATTATACACAGCTATAGCTATATATACATATATATATATATATATATGTACAGGGGTTGGGAAAAATAATATAAACACCTATCAATTTCCTCATTTTATTTATTAATATTAAGTTAGTTATTGTATTTTCTTAGTGTAAAGGTACACAATGGGTTAGCTACGCTCTCCATCACGGGAATCGAGCCGCGGATTTTAGCGATGTAAACCCGTATTCTTATCGCTGACACATCGAGGGATCTGGAGTTGGTCCAAAATGAGCAGACATTAAGGCATTAATTCAATATGGAATTGATGAAATATGGGGTTATGTTTCAGAAAACGATATTTATGGCCTTTTGTTGACTAAAGCTTTTTTTTTAATACTTGAAATATTGTCGGTCACATAAATCTGCTTCGAAACTTGGTTTCAAGAACTTACCAAAGACACTTCATAACAATTAATCTTGGGGACCGTTGTTACCCAGTTAAGTGTCCAAATCCCTCTTGGTTTCAAGAACTTACCAAAGAGGCTTCATAACAATTAATCTTGGGGACCGTTGTTACCCAGTTAAGTGTCCAAATTCCTCTCACGTTCTCTTAACCAATCTTTAACACTTTCAGCATATGAATTCCTGTATTGTCTTTTCGAAAAAGACCAGCTCCGTTTGAGAATAAAGCGTTCACCATAGGGCCAAACTGGCCTGATAAAAGGTTTAAGCCCATGCTATCATAGAGCGTCCACCATGCTTATCTGATGGGCTACTTCTTCATTTTTTGCACATTAAAACGTCCATTTGATGGGAAAATGTGAAAACAACAACAGCATATTATCTGACCAAACCACGTTCTTCCGTTGATCTTCAGTCCAGGGTTAATGTTCTTGGCATAATTTTACTCAGATTTATTTTCCATTTTCTGGTATTGTTAGAGATTTATAAATGATAAACCTACTATGGTATTCCATCTCGTGTAGTTTCTTGCGAGTTGTTTTTACTGAGATTGGTTGTTGTAGGTTAACTTTAATTTTTGAACACACTTTAGGTGTTGTAGTCTTTTGTTTTCGTTTCGCTCACTACTTGTTTTAATACTAGTCTGTTACGATCTGTCTAGTTACTTTTACCATCAATATACGTTTGTCTGACGACATTTAATTTTTCAATATCCATGATGACATATTATTGTTTTTCTGAAAAATCTTCTAAATAAGTTCCAAGCTAGAAAGGTCTGTCACATGTACAAAAAGACATGATTGAAAGTGAGCGTCTAGCTGAATTCTCAGTAATAAGAATACTTTAAAGTAATGAATGTATCTCGAGGTTAAGTACCAAAAGTGACACTCGTAAACAGATAAATTCAATGAGAAGGAATAATTTAACGCACGTCTCTTACTATATTGGTCACACCTTAAAGACAAAAACAGAACAAATTTCGAATTAAAAAGTTTAGGTGTTTCCATTATTTTGTCCAATCCCTGTAATTGGGTTAATGCATAAACGTCTGAAAAAGTAAGAATTAATTATTTCTAATTGTAATTTAATTGGATAATATAGAGTAAAATATTTATGAGAGTATCTACAAATATTCTACAAAGCGTAATTACCTTTTTGTGCTACTTTATTTACTTCTTCTTGTAAACAAGATGATGGAACGCAGATGCCAACTCGATATGACAGGAAGTAGAAGAAATTAATATTGTTTGTTAATTCATGGAAAAACTGAAATAAAAGATAATGTATTTACTTACAAGCAACAGACATTTTAGAGTATAGTTTAATCTCAAATTATTAAAAAAATAAACGGGAATTACAATTCCTGTTTTGAAAATTGTTACTGGACTGATATAAGATAATCTTGAAATGTCATATTCATGAAGACTAGTCGTAATCCATTAGATATAACGTGGCATCAAATACTTTCTGAACAACTGACAGACATTAACATATTATATATATATATTAAATACACCAAGTAGACTTGTTGTCATATTTGTCTCCTGTGGAATAGCGGTAACTTTACGGACTTACAACGCTAAAGTCCGAGACTCGATTCTCCGCCGTGGGCACAGCAGATAGCCCAATGTGGCTTTGCTCTAAAAGAAACAAACTTGAACTTAACACATTTTCAGAGCGATAAAAAGTAATTTGCTATACTAAGCTTAAATTAAATATTGATTTTACTGAAAACGTTTCACGAAATTCTCTAAACTGTATTATTATTATTATAATATTAATTATACGCATAACTGTCCTTACCTTGTCAGAAGATGTGAAATTATCAAATAATGGCAATATTTTCTGGAAGATTCGAGGACGTGGTGGCATCAGAGGTTTAAATTCAATCGAACAGTACTTTCCACGAAAAGATAGGTTTGAAGTGTTGACGTTGATGTTTAAGCACTGGTCAAAGTCTCCCAGCGCACTTAATGATCCCCTCAATATTCCACTTGGAATCTTCCCTGTTGCGTCCATCACTGTATGAATGAGAATTTGTTGTTGTTTTCTTTAGAATTCACAGAAAATATAATTCGTTACCTTGTTTGTTTTAGATCAAAACCATGTACATGTGGGCTATCTTCTGTATCCACCACGAGGAATCGAACCCCGAAAATTAGCGTTATAAGTCTATAAAATTACCGCTTTCCCTCCGAGAAAAATTTCGTTAGAAAAAACAGGTACAGTGCTAGAGTTTGATTACCATAGTTATTGTGTTTTGACATAGAAGCTGTAGCACATAAAAGTCATTCGTTCTTTCCTCGGAAACTAAAATATTCTGATGAAGAGAAGAATGTTAAGAAATAACATTGACCTTTTTCTAAATTAGGCGAATGATAGAAAGTTGTCTTTTCCATTACAAGATACTGAGATATTAAAACATTTCGGTGTTTTTTACACTAAATTCTATCAACTTGTTCTATATTTTAACGAGTGTATTGGTTTGTTTTGAATTTCGCTAACCGTCCCTAATTTAGCAGTGAAAGACCAGAGGGAAGGCAGCTAGTCATCACCACACACCGCCAATTCTTGGGCTACTCTTTTACCAGCGAATAGTGTCACATTGTAACGCCCCCACGACATGTTTGGTGAGACGGGGATTCGAACCCGCGACCCTCAGAACAAACTGTACACACGAGTACAAATTAATCACCACCTTATGTTCCATTTAAAATTATGATTTTTATTAACAAAGATAAGTGTTGAATGTAATTTATATCAATTACATTGAATGTAATTACATAAAACAATCAGGTTGTGTTAGTCATCTACAGAAGTAAAAACATTAGTAGTTTGAGAAGGAGAAAATATAGTCTTTTACGCATGCGCTACGCTCTGATTTTGAATTGAATTTTACTATTTTCAAATTTACATTCAAAATTGCCCACCCCCCAATGGCACAGCGGTATGTCTGCGGAGTTAGAACGCTAGAATCCTGGTTTCGATACCCGTAGTGGGCAGAGCACAGATAGCCCATTGTGTAGCTTTGTGCTTAATTACAAACATTCAAAATTAAATAATTTTATACTTCCGATACTCTTTCTGTTATTTTCATAATTTTTCTCAAATAGTAGAAATTCTTTTTGGGCTTGTCCTGTTAAAGAGTCCTCTGGTTGGTCAGCATTAAGTTTACAGACTTACGTCGCTAAAACTTTGGACTCGATTTACCGCCGTGGATAGGGCACAAGTAGCCTATTGTATGATTTTCCGTTAAAAACAAGAAAAACAGGACAATATCATACTCACAAATATTAGTATTACTAAATATTCACTATTATCATTTATGTTATAATCTAAGAGTGTTTTCTAACGTAATACGAAATGTCTAGTTTATTACATTAAATATTTGATAACTCTATTCTGCTACATAAGCCTAATAATCCTTATTATTGTTGTGAAATACATCATTATTAATCAACAACTCTGTTAATCTAGAAAAAATGTATTTCAGACTTTAAAGTGTTCAACTTTCGACTAAAAACAAAACATATAATTATTACGTGTACGTGCTCCACGGCATTTAAAAAAAACCTCTAGTTAACAATGTTTACATAAATTTGTTATTTTTAATACATTTTTTTTGTGTGTTTACCATATATAGTTATAGATTGTGCGTTTTTAATTTGGAAGATACACTACGCTTTACTTTTTTAAAATCAAATATTTTTAAGCTTTTATCAGAAGAATAGAAATTAGAATAAACTTAAAAATTTCCTGCTTCGACTATTTTTAGTGAGTAGGTAAAACTTCAACCTTTTGGAGTAGCTTTATAGCTAGTCTCATGATGTATTAATTAATAGTCCATTTTATTATGGAGAAGGAGCTATAAGTCTTTGTAAAAAAATCAATGTGCCATTAATTCTTTATGGGTTTTTGTATTTTTTTAATGCCACAAGCAGGCATGAAAATATTCATTCGAAAATCAGTCAAGCGGAGCTGCGCTGAATGATATATTACAGTGAATTACCCAATAACTTGTTAAACATATAATATAAACACGACACGTACTTCCTCAGGGTCCTCGAAAGTGTTCTGTTTCAAGAGTTGATAAAAACCAAAATTAAGAGTAACAAATATTTTTATTAATAATGGTTGGAGACGGCTTGAATTGGTAATGAAGAAAAACTTTAAAGAAGTTTAACATAACAGCAAATGTTTGTTTGTTTTTGAATTTCGCGCAAAGCTACACGAGGGCTATCTGCGCTAGCCGTCCCTAACTTTAGCAGTGTAAGACTAGAGGGAAGGCAGCTAGTCATCACCACCCACCGCCAACTCTTGGGCTACTCTTTACCAAC
>NW_013666187.1:274574-281187 GCF_000517525.1 Limulus polyphemus | reverse complement strand
CCGTACCTAATTAGCAGTGTAAGACTAGAGGAAGGCAGCTAGTCATCACCAACCAGCCGAACTCTTGGGCTACTCTTTTACCAACGAATAGTGGGATTGACCGTCACATTATAACGCCCCCACGGCTGAAAGGGCGAGCATGTTTGGTGTGACGGGGATTCGAACCCGCGACCTGCAGACTGCGAGTCGAGCGCCCTAACCACCTGGCCATGCCGGGCCAACAGCAAATGTACATCGTTTCAATGATGACAAAACCTTGTCGAAACGTTGTACATTTGCTGTTATGTTAAACTTATATTAAAGTTTTTCTTCATTACCCAATCAAGCTGTCTCCAACCATTTTTATTATTTTTTGCTTTTGAAGTTCATATGTCATGCTGTATTGTAACCTACAAAGTGCATAATTCTTTCCGTGATTCATGATATGCGCACGTTTTACTGACGTCATAACAGTACAAGTTGAAATGTTAAACGTCACTTATATGACGTCATTTGAGTGTCTACTGACTGACTGACAAACAACACACTACTATATAATGGTGGGAGTGGGTAAAACAGGTGACCCGTCGAGGAAGCCTTAGGCCCCCTTTCGGGGAAATAATATCCAAAATATAAATACCTGTTTTATCTGTGTCAACACAGCACAGTACTGGAATAAATTTAATATTTATCAATATATTTATCTGATCAAAATTAGTATATTACATCAAGATATGTTGATAATTTATTGGGATTAACTAAAAAACGAGATATTTATAACTGTTAATTAATGTGAACGTATTTTTTCTTATTTTCTGCCTTGTAGTTAAAATGGAGGGAATGAAAATACCCATCACAATTGATAAATAGCTGATGTTGAATGAAAAAGTTTTGCGTTCTGTTCTTAAGATTTGATGGTACTAATGTCTTTCAGTTTATTTGTACTGGTTTATTTATAATAGGTTTGTTTTTTAATTATGCACAAAGCTACACAAGAGCTATCTGTGCTCTGCCCACCAGGGGTATCGAAACCCGGTTTCTAGCGTTGTAAGTCCGCAGACATACCGCTGTGCCACTGGGGGCATTTATAATAGGACTATCATGAAAAGGGGGACTATATTTTTCTTAATCCATAATCTATAAACCATAATTTTTACTTTACTATAGTAAAATGGTCACGTACGTGCCTATTTGAGTGCATTCTTCATCCGATACAAAAGTAATCAGTTAAGAACTTGTAACTGTTGGAACACCAACATAAAATCTATGAGCTTAAAGGTATTATAAACGTTTAAAATCTAGAAAAACTAAGCCGAGGCTTAAGTAAACTTTAATACTAGTGTGGAAATATAATAGTTTAATAACTTTACACAAGACAATATTAGCAAGCACATTTCTAGCGAATTAACAAATGCACAGCATTAAAATCTTGTTAGGTTATTTCAATTTTCTCATTTGTGGTACTTTACCGAATACCCTCGGGCCTTTGTTCTAATACTTAAGCATCTTACATTTATCAGAAAGCATAAGGACTTCATTCAAGCTTCATATATATATATATGTGGTACTTTACTGAATATCCTCAGGACTTTGTTCTCATATTTAGGCATCTTTCATTTATCAGAAAGCATAAGGACTTGATTCAAGCGTTCACGTGTATGTGGTACTTTACTGAATATCCTCGGGCCTTAGGCATCTTGTATTTATCGAATAAGACAAAGGATTTCGTTACATCTTAAAGATACAGTTTTTCTTACACCACACACGTGATATTTGCAGTTATGTAAAAGGAATGGTGTGGAACGCTTGTGCTATTTCACGAAACACATAATCAAAGGAAAACTATTCAAGCCGCTTGTTTTTGTAGTTAAATTATAAAACTTAATCTGACGCATCTGATGTTATTGCACAGATTTTTCGTGGTGTATGAAACAGAAAGCAACCAACCATACAGATACAAGTTATATTAAGCTACAATAATTTAACACCATAACATCCTTGAAGTATGGCTAGAACAATATAACCATATTACATTAGACAATATACAAATTATGCTACTGGTTGTTCTATATGAGAGATCACGGGATAGTTTTGTTAACTTAAAAAACGACATCAACAAACAAACAACAGCAACAGGTTATTGTTTTGAAATGAGTCTATATCACTGGGTTAATAATTCCATTATTCATAAGATGTTAATATGGGGGGAGGTAATTTTGTGCAGGTAAATATATCACTTTAGATAAAATAGAAACGAACTATGTATGTAAGTTATTTTTATTTTTTACAGAGTTACACAAATTCGTTGTAAACATTTTAAATGTGTTTAATTGTCTTAAGCTCAAACTTACACAATGGGCTTAATGCGATGCGCAATACCGCGAAGAATCGAAACCCGGAGTTCAGCGTTAGGAGTCCTCAAGCTTACAACTGAGCCATGGATGGATATTTTCATTTTTTTGTATAAGTACATTTTCTCTATGTATATTAAAGATAGGAATGTCCATATTAGTTGTACAGGTAAATGTTTTCTAGCTACAAACAATAAAATCAACATGGTGAAGCATATAGCTAATTAGATATACTTTTATTGTGCTTTTACTTCTAAAGACATAGTGAATGAGTCAGTAACTGATAACTCCATAGAGAATAATTAAAACAGGTATGAAAACCATGGCCAAGATGTATCCAAGCCAAATTTAATTGAAGTTATTTTTAAATGTTTATTGTTTTTAATTAGCAAAAGAAAAAAAAAACGCGCTTTTGAAATGAAATGTCCTTGATAGCAAACTCTGAAGACAGATAGAAAATTTTATTTATAAATGTATTAGAGAATGATAATATCTATAAATATCTATAAGATCAGTACTTTTTAAGTATCAATAACGAAAAAAAAATTTGGCGATTTTGCGATAAAATATTCGCAATATACAGGTACCAACAATCTGGGTTCTGTAACACTTAATTTAGGCGTGTGAATAATATTATGGCATTGTGTCTAGTTCATTACTCGGTGTTATATAGTAGACCAACTATTTAATGATTATAATACTGATTTATTTTCTTTTTTTCATAAAGTTGAAAATATAATCTCTGAAACAGAGGCCTAACGTATTATTTGATTCACCGCACCTTCTGCTGGGTTCTAATTTAGGTTATTATAAGGTAAGTTAGAACGAACTTAAAAATCCCGCAAATACTAAACACACACACACACATCACATTTATGAATGGCCTTGCTGTATTTCTTTAGTTTGATGACTCAAGCTATGTTGATAAGACTTGAAAATGTTTGTTTGTTTTTGAATTTCGCGCAAAGCTACACGAGAGCTATCTGCGTTAGCCGTCCCTAATTTAGGAGTGTAAGAGTGTAAGGCAGCTAGTCATCACCACCCACCACCAACTCTTGGGCTACTCTTTTACCAACGAATAGTGGGATTGACTGTCACATTATAACGCCCCCACGGCTGAAAGGGCGAGCATGTTTGGTGTGACGGGGATTCGAACCCGCGACCCTCAGATTGCGAGTCGAGCGCCTAACCACCTGGCCATGCCGGGTCCTTGAAAATGTGAAACTGTACTCTAAGTTAAAGAATAAATTAAACCTCTACCTCTACGGATTATATTTTATATTTTATTTTGGTGAAAAGAAATCTGTAATATAATCATTAAACTGTACATTGTGAATATAAGAACTGAAGAGTTTTAGATATCATCTTATTTCTTTTTCGAAATTTGTATTCTTATAAAACTTGCAGAACTTAGAAGCCGTAACAATTTCACATTATTAACAGCTGTTTATTACATTTAAATGATTGTATATTATAACAATCCCATAACTGTAAATGCCGAGCATCAAACCGCAAGCTGAAACCTTAGGACTTCTGTTCCGCAGCCTATATTAACCATTAGGCCACGCCCGTATGCATGTAATTATTATTTAACAAATTGTAATGAAAATTCTAAAGTAATGCGATACATATTATTATAACACAGAGGTTTAATGAAACCGATTTTTAATTACCTATCAAATACAATCTGCTTCTTCTTCTATTTCTCGTTGAATGTTCAAAACAATGCACGTGGGATACATTTCGAGATGTTTATACGTATTGTATAATAAGTCTCACTATTGAAACATTTATATTTGATGTTATATATTTTCACCACGGTTAAAAATGATGTTAAACAACTATTTGTGTTTTAACCGTTCGTCATTAAAATGTTTTACAAGAAACCAATAAAATTACAAATACACGGCTGAAAATATATGCATTACAACAGAGGCATAAAATGATACTGTATTTCAAATTTCACAGCGCTTTATTTTATATATATTTTATTATAATTTCGAATATATCACTAATTCGATAGAGTCTTGGTCACGATGCTATATGGTACGATTCAGAAACATTCTGTTTGTTTCTTAAGCACAAAGCTACAAAAAGCCTTATTCGTTCTGTACTCACCACGGGTATCAAATCCTTAAACGTTACAAGTCCTCAGATTTATCGCCCCCCCCCCCAGTAGCACAACGGTCTGTCTGCGGACTTACAACGGTAGAATCCGGGTTTCGATACCCGTGGTGGGCAGAGCACAGATAGCCCATTGTGTAACTTTGTGCTTAACTTCAAACAAACATACTTACCGCTGAACCACTGGGGGGCTTTCAGAAATGCTGTGTTAATTTTAGGCCTAGTTGTATATTTGTAACGTTCTGAAACAGTGTTACTTACTTTGTACAGCCCATGTCTTGCTATGTTTAAGGTCTTCGAGTAACATATTAATATCTTTTTGGCAAACTGGTGATACGTCGTTGATTGTTATTATCTGCCGTACGTAGGGACTGATTGTTTCAGTCATCTTGAACATGAAACTTTCAGTCTTCATCTGGAGGCTTTTCCATGAATTAAGTGATGCCAAACTAGTTCCATGTACTGTAAAGTAAGACTGCTCTATAGGCATAACGACAAGAAACAAAATAATTCCAAGCCTCATTGTGGAACAAGTAGCGACCTAGAAATGTTCTGTGGTGTTACCAACACCTTTTATATCTGAGATAAAATTCCAAAAATAAAGATTATTGACCTGAATATGACGTAACACATTAAGTTCAAGAAGCTGCGGCTTAACCTATTTGAAAATAAAACCACTGAAAATTATTACCGCGGAACGTTTAGAGTGAGTAAAGAAAGCATATAGCGGGCGAATTCTCGTTTCTAAATGAGAGTTTAAAAGAAAGTCCGATATATTTTATTTTGACATAACCCTACTGTTTATTTTATAAAACAAATCATTGCCGGCTCTATGTTTTCTTTCTTTAAATCAAAATAAACTTCATTTGAAAAACATTATTATTTATACCTCTACTCTCAAGAAACTGAACTGATCTTTTAATAAAACCATAGTTACTAGACATAGAACCCCATATGAACAAATATAGGCGGTCTTACCTATTGGAATGGTTCCCGATGCTATGCCTTTTGATTTACTTCTGAGAATGTAGTATGTGTTTTCACTGTGATTTCTTCCAATATGAATACGATTAAGTATCAACTAATTTGTTTTTCATTTCATATCACGTGTTTTACATTTAAAGTTTGATTACCGAGTTTTCTTATCATTATGCCCCCCCCTTATTTACTTAGTTCTGCCTTGGACCCCAGAATGACTAAAACCTCTCCTGTGAACAAGTCGATGTAATCCATTCCTTGATTTGCAATGTTTATTCAGTAGCTGAAAAACAAACAATCAAACAAAAATAAACTGGTTCGTTGTTCATTTTCCCTCATTCAAAACCTAGAAAATGAGAAAAGAGCCAGTTCGTTTTTCGTTATTCCAAAAATGAACAACGAACTTGGATCTATCTTCAGCCTCCCTTAAAGGCACCCACTACCAGCTCTTGGACTACTCTTGCCTGACCGAAAAGTGCGGTGCTTCATTTTTTCTATGGTAACGTGACTCGAACATTAGATCCCACAGTCTGGCACGCTAACTACTGTAACATGTGTTTACTGAATGCCTTGAGGTCGTAAACAATAGGCTATCTGTGTTTTGTCCACGATGGGAAATCGAACCCCGGATGTTAGTGTCATTGCTGACCCACCAGAAGAGTTGCTTAACAGACTTAAACTGGTGTTTGCAGGAAATTTGGATTTTTTGCTGACCATCAGTGTATCTGAATATTGCAATCGAATTACTCTGTTGATGTGATCTTCACAATAACTCCACTCTTAGTCCCATCTGTTTTTGAAACAGATGATTTTTCTAAACTGTTTATGCATCATATTGCATGTAGATTCATGGCTTTGTTGATTCATATAAGGCATGTAAAACAAATAGACAAAAGTACTATCAATATTGCATTTAGTCCCCCATACAAAATGAATGATTTCACTCAACTGTTTTTTAAGCTAGATCTTTTAACATGTTAATCATATCATTTAAACAAACTTTGCTAGACTTCTAAAATAAAATCATAAGAAATAGAATAGAAAATATTAGTTACAACAGATGCATATCATAATGACTTAAAGCTTGTATCACTTTAGCCCAGACCGGCATGGCCAGGTGGTTAGGGCGCTCGACTCACAATCTGTGGGTCGCGGGTTCCAATCCCCATCAAACCAAACAT
>NW_013666187.1:266559-274564 GCF_000517525.1 Limulus polyphemus | reverse complement strand
CTAGTCTTACACTGTTAAATTAGGGACGGCTAGCGTAGATAGCCCTCGTGTAGCTTTGCGCGAAATTCAAAACAAACCAAACCACTTTAGCCTTGTCGATTTCCATGTGTGTGTGAGGGGAAGTCCATCTAAAGGGATGACACAGATACTTATACAAATTGGCATGGATTGGAGGAGTTTTCCCACTATGTATTATTTCGAATAGTTGCTGACATATGATGCTTTGGATTACCATATACTGCATTTGAACTCTTTGGCTGATTAGAAAGCGCGATATATCATAATTATTTCTGTCTTTGTCCTTTGTGGTTCTATAGAAAGCCTTTCATCTCACAAGGCAGTAAGTCAACAAAAGGTTGTAACTTGACCAGTATGGTAAATAAATACACACACGTATTGCGAATAAGATTTTTTTATTTGTTCATTTGTTTTGTGTTTTTCTTTTAAGCTTACAACGTGAGCAATTATTCTCTGTAGAAATTTTCAGAATCTGCCTTCTTGTGGATACTTTAAACTAATATGTTGGATATCAGTAGACCTGAATACCACAGGCTAGTTAAAAGCAAAAAATAAAAAATGGTGACGTGACAAATAGATTTGTTATCACATAGTTTCATTTTAATGAACCTTTTTGCTTGAATATTTGACACCTGAATCATTTGATAATTATAATCATGGGAGGTTACTTTCTGAGACTACGTACAACTTACAAAAATGAGGAAAAGCAGTGGTTGAATTGAGAACTATGTCTTAAAATTCGACAAAGACTGAAAGAAGTACTCTCTTAAACCTAAAGCTTTTACCACCAATGGTGAGAGCAATGTTTGCATTCTCACTTTGTACTTAGGACTGAGAGGCTGTTAGGCTACTATTACATGGCCTCTAATGTTAATTCCCATAACCTTAACGGACAGCAGATAAGGGTAATAGTTACATCGAGCAGCCTAAAAACCTCAAAATGTATTAGTGTTGTCTGTATAGGACAATAAGGTGCTTATTAAAGAGCCTAGGCATTATAAGGCATTTGGTTTCAGGTATGGTCAAGGAAAGTGACTAAAAGCACGCAATAGTGTTTGATGCAAAACATTGTGATACCATCAGGTGGAGTAACTAACGTCTCACTGTGATCCAGTGGATCTTGGGACTGTTCAAAAGCTTTCTAGTCAAGTACGGCACGCTAATTATGCAACAAGACTATGTCTGGTGACTAAAATCGATATGGAATATGATGATAAGGCATTTTAATATACATTTTGCTGTTATAATAATGATGCAGTTACGTGCATTGTGTCATCCTACACAAAAGTTTGTTTGAGAATTTCATATTGATCAAGGTTTGTACACCTCCAGATTTTCTGAAGAAGAGAAAGGCTTGAAATCATATCGCGTCGTTATTATGATTTGCCATTGTGTGAATCACATTGCATTCATAAAGATGCATGAATCACAAGACCTTTGAAAGAAGATAAGGGCTTTTCCTGAATGTGCATAGCAGTAGAGAAGTTGGTAGCCAGAGCCTTTCTGCACTATTCTCTAATTATGGTGGATATGTAAAACAAGTAAACTTCCCATTGTTAAAGGGATTAGATAAAGAGGATCTGGAATATATCCTCAAATATTTCAAATAAGTTATTGCTTGGAATGCAGCATCTTATGGTGAGGAGTCTTGGTGGTCCGACACTTTATGCCTTAGAGCAACATGTATGATGTAGCCACTTAAATGAATGGTTTAAGGAGATTGCATTCTCAAGCAAGTCTCCCATAGATTTTTATTAGAAACTGATTTATAGATTCATTTAGAGACTACCAAGTGAACCCATGTAGCATAGCCTGGGTCTGAGAGACATTTCGTCTTTCACATTTCTGTGTGTTGTGGTTTGAACTGGTCACATCAAACTGCATGCTAGAAAAGAGGTAACACTAGCTTTAATAGCAAATGCAACTGTAGGCTTAGCTGTAAAGCAGTCTTCAGGGTTCTTGTGGTTTGAACTGGTCACATCAAACTGCATGCTAGAAAAGAGGTAACACTAGCTTTAATAGCAAATGCAACTGTAGGCTTAGCTGTAAAGCAGTCTTCAGGGTCTGTGATGGTCCCCAAAGGCTCTAATGCAGCAGATTCTGCAAGGCATTCTCTCACAATCTTTATGGTTTCCTATAGTATAAATAGTTTTTCCTAGTACAGTTGCCATACATGCATCACAAACGTAACCAGAGTTGGACTTCCAAAAGCACCAAGAGCACAAAGGAAGGAACCCCTTTTCAACTGTAGCTTACCTTGTTACTGGTTTCACAAATGTCCATCAGGTAGAAAAAGAGGAGTTGCATATCATTCAGACTGATGCCACAACAGATGCAAGAAGGCCAAGGGCAAGCTATGGCTTCAGCTACTTCAGTTAGCTTACACCCAATATCATGTTGGCAACTCAAAAAACCCATTAGTGACCATCAAGTGACATGTACCAGTATTGATACTTGTATGAGGTGTTAAATAGAAAGTCAACCCACTTTAGCCATATAGCACAAACTTTGTCCTAACAAATGATAACAAGCTAGATTTCAGTGAAAAGAAATGTCTCAAACTTCGTATTGGCTAAATAATTTCCCAAGAAAGGGAATTGCTTCTGATCTGGGTTCGGGTACTGGTATCTCAGTGCTAGACCTACTGTCTAAAATCTAAGCCAGTTTTACTTGTGCAACAGGCAAACTGCAGTTCTACAACAAAACCATAAAGTGCTGATAGTACTGGGCCCAAGAACACTGAACTGCATACATTGAAAATGATGTGGTAATTCGCCCAGAGTAGTATTCTCTGGTGTATTAGAAATGTAAGTTATCACCACTTGTTATAGTAATAAAACCAATGCATGAAATAAATTGCCGAAACATGACTATTGTGTTAATGCTAGCCTGTAACTACAAATATTTGGCTGTCCAGCTTCTAGCTGAATTGAACAATAATATTTTAACAGAGGAATAAACGATCCAAACAAGCGACGTAGGTAGAAAGAACTTACAACGTACAGGTCTTTTTAAATTACTAGTTGAGAATTGTGAACTTTGCGACTTACTTAGGGTTTGTTGATGTTTGGTACCCGATGGCCAACTGGATCAGAAAACAATCACACATAATCACTCAGTCATAAGTGGTACATGTCTGATAAGGGCTTCATTGAACACCGGACATATAACCAATACTAGAACTTCAGCAAATGTTGAAGGATGGAATAATAAAAATGTCAGAAAATGCATGGTCATCTCCATTGGTGTATTGTTACAAAAAAGGAAATAATTTCTAGGTTATGTGCTGATTTCAGTCGGGTGAACACAGTAATATGCATTGTCATATTTTCTTTACCTCATACAGATGAATGTTTGGATGCAGTAGGAGTTACTCATTAGTTCATTACACTGAATATGGCTTCTGGATATTGAAAAGTCAAATTAAAAGGACCGTGTGAATTCTAAATCAGGGTAATTCAGTCCGTGTAATGCACTTTACCACTTTCGAGAGTGTAATGGAGCTTACACTTAAAGGTCTACAATGCAAAAGCTGCCTTGTCTATGTGGATAACATACTTGTCATTGGTTACACTGCTCAAGCTTCAACTGAGGAACTTGAGCGTAGTTTCCTAATGCATTGAGGATATAGGCCTGAAACTGAATCTAGACTACTATTGCTTACTCTTTACCAATGTATTGTGTGATTGACTATACATTATAACGCTCATATGGCTGAAAGGGTTCGATCCTTCGACCTGTAAGTTGTGAGTTGAGTACTTTAACCATCAGGTCATGTTAAGCTGTTTATGCATATGGAAGTGCAGTTTCTCAGTTGTATAGTTAGTAGAGATGGAAAGTTCACGAATCCTGCGAAGATCACGGCAGTGAAAGACAGGTCCCTACTTTCTAACAAACGAGAAATTCGCAGTTTTCTAGGTTTCTCAATGGGCACAGATACTTGTACAAATTGTTATGAATTAGGGATGTTCACCCCTGTATGAGTTCTTTGGAATAATCGGCTCAGTGGCTTGGCAGTTTAGACTCATAATCGGGTGGTTTGAGACTGGCTCACGTCGTGCTGTTGTATCCTTGAGCAAGACACTTTACCACAATTAGTCCAATCTATTCAGCTGTTAGCTGGATGTTAACTGCGTGGACTGGTATTCGTCCAAGGCGAATGTGTCACCATTTTCACCAGCTTGTGCCAATTAAGTTGGAGTTCAGTACTGTATCCTATGTGTCATCTCGGCATGAAAGGGATTTGACCTTCACTTTGGCTAGATTGTTATTAAGCATAAAGCTACACATTGGTTGGGCTATATGTGCTGTGCCAACCGAAAGTATCGAAACCCAATATTTAGTGGTATAAGAGTTCAGGCGTATCACTGAGTCACAGGGGCAAAAAAAAAAAATAGTGTCCCATATTAAAAAAATTCTCATTCAGCAATCGATAAAATATCACGATATTATGCTACTGAAATAGCCCCCAGTTGTTAAGTGATAAATCTGCAGGCTTACGACTCTAAAATTCGGGTTTAGATACCCGTGGGGCAGAGTTTAGATAGTTCATTGTGTAGCTTTGTGCTTAATAATAACCAGACCAAAGACTGCTTGAAATATACTGTGTAATAAAGGACTGAAATCAATAATGTGTACAATACGATTAGTAACTAAGGGTAATACACGCACATGGTGCAGTATTGTTCTAAGTTAAAGGCTCTACATTGTCATACAAATGATGAATAGTGTCGTGGTCAAACAGCTTATATTTCGTGCAATATACTTCTCCATTACCTAAAAAGGTGTAATGTGTTTGGAAATTACCTATGGATGAAACAACTATTTACTCACACACATACCCAAGCTGCAGACCAAGTAGCTCCGATAAACGTACCATATATTCTTTGATTCATTTGTCCAAAATGAACACACTTTTTATTTTCCAGTGATTTTAACACCCCCTTTGTGTTTCAGAATTTGTCACTCTGCAGCGGTTTTTTAATTCGTCAACATTTATAATATACTGCTTACTTCAATATCGTTCTATTTGATGAATGTCCAAACTTCATATATATATATATATATATATGTATAATTTTTGGCTCTAGTTAACTTTAAAAACGTCTGCAACTTGACTTGCGATATAGATTTTTTGTTTTCTAATTTCACGCCAAGCTACACTAGGGCTATCTGCGCTAGCCGTCCCTAATTTATCAGTGTAAGACTAGAGGGAAGGCAGCTAGTCATCACTACCCATCGCGAACTCTTGGGCTACTCTTTTACCAACGAATAGTGGGATTGACCGTCACATTATAACGCCCCCACGGCTGAAAGGGCGAGCATGTTTGCGAGTCGAGCGTCCTAACCACCTGGCCATGCTGGGCCATTGCGATATAGAGCTAATAATAAAAAATTGTTTATAATTTATGGACTTCACTATTATGCAACAACTATGTCCTCCAAGCACCGACAAAGTTCTTCCTAGGTTTGTATTGATTTTATCAACCTAAACGGCAACTTTTGCGACATAAGTTAAACTGCATTGTTGGAAACCACCGAGTTCAGGTATAGCCATCTATGATTTAGAAATGCTGATAGGGCAGCCAGTTGGAAGCACTCGCCGCCTATTGTGCAATTACTCTGAACTGAATTACGAGAGCGAATGTTACAATTATAACGCCCCCACATTGAAAAATATGGAGGATTTGTAGCTTCACATCACGACTCGAACCTGGTACGTTCCGATCCGTAGCCAACTATCTAATCAATAGGCCATACCTACGCGTAATCATGAGCATCCGATGAACTCTTCTACCATGAAACTGTAACGTCATCTTCATATATCTGATTGTTCAGACTAGCTCAGCAATTATATACATATATATATGTACTAACCAACACCTACTTATATACATACTAAGCCTTGAGGCCTTCCAAGCCAAAAGAACTAGCTTATATTAAATATTGACGTCAGTTACCCTATCTGTAACATACTGGGCTTACTTATCGTTAATAAACAATAGCTCAGTGGCAGTATGTTTTAATTGTTGGTGAAAGGAATCAAAGAATGCCCAAGTATAAGGCTTGAACACTTGATAAGTTTAACTTTATTATACCATATAAATCTTATTATTATTCCATTACTTTAGTTAAGACGGAGTACACAAATGTATTCCTAAGACCTCTCATCTAAACTATAACTTTTATGTTTTTCACAGCTGTTTTCTAGTTTTGAGAACCTTAATACTGTGAATAATACTGTAGTTGAAAGAGAGGAATGTTCTAAGACGTCATATTATTTAATATGTACTATCAAAATCCTTAATGTTGAAAGAATCATAACATTTTATGTATTCGCTTTCAGGGATTGCAGAGATAAAAACCAAATGATTTATCATAGTAAGTCCATTAGTTAACCAAACTAAGACATTCCATTCTGGCGCCCCACAGTTGTTCAGCGGTAAGTCTGAAAGCTTATAATGTTCTTCAGACCAATGTTCTGACGAAATATATATATAGTCACAAGTCGTTGTTTGTCAATTTAATATTATATTAGCATAATGTAATTCCATACTCAAGTAATGAAAGTACCTGATATTTACATAGTAGGTTATTCCAGTTTGCCCCCAATGGCACAGCGGTATGTCTGCGGACTTACAGCGCTAGAAAACAAACTTACTATAATTAAGTATTGCATTTTCAATCACACACATATAGGTTAAAGAACTTTGGTGACACGCCTTTCAGTCAGAGGATAGGTTTCATAGTATATATATATAAGTCATTGCGCCATTCATGCATACCTAATTATCGTTCACATTAACACTTCCTAAGTATGGAAAAAAATCATTTAAAAATATCTATGATACTTACTAATCATAGTATATATAAGTCATTGAGCCATTCATGCATACCTAATTATCGTTAACATTAACACTTCCTAAGTATGGAAAAAAATCATTTAAAAATATCTATGATACTTACTAATCATAGTATATATAAGTCATTGAGCCATTCATGCATACCTAATTATCGTTAACATTAACACTTCCTAAGTATGGAAAAAATCATTTACAAATATCTATGATACTTACTAATCATAGTATATATAAGTCATTGCGCCGTTCATGCATACCTAATTATCGTTAACATTAACACTTCCTAAGTATGGAAAAAATCATTTAAAAATATCTATGATACTTACTAATTATATTATATTATTTATTTATTTTAGGATACTTAATTTTTTTTAAAATTTCAATGCGATTTTGTTAATATATTATGATATACATATTGTGAGCTTGGCGCGGCCTACTGATTAGCGTAAAGAGTTATAGATCCGAGGGTCTATGATTCTCGTCCCATTGCCGCAAAATTGCGCTCTACAATTTGGGGTTATTGAAGCGATATAAGTGTAAAGAGTGATATTCCACTATGTTATAAGCACAGCCCAATACCTGGCAGTGAGTGCTAATAGCTAGCTGCTCTCCCTCTGATCTATCAATATTCACAATTAGGGACAGCTGTGAGAAGGAAACCAATGTGTAGCTTTGAGCGAATTCAAGAACCAAACAAAACTAGTACACAGCAGTTTGTTCACCGCAGAAATAATTCTAAGTCAAAATGGTATATAAACATGGAACAGAAACGGGTTCTAAGTAGACAACCTTCTTACTATATTTTGAGTTTTAGAAGTACGCCCCTAACTACTTATTAACAGGCTTCTAAAAGAGAAACCCGTCTTCATGGTGAATACAAATTAACTGCGAATATTAGACATGTTAAATTTTCTAAAAGGCGATCTTTTTGCCATCATAATAGCTAGTAAACATAGTATAGAAAATTATTGTGTGTGCTTGAAAGACACGGCAGCTTTTATGTTGAAAATACTGCAATCAAACTCCGATTTTGTCGTTATACGCCCATAAAGTTTACCGCTGAGCCCTAGAAGACAATTTTGAAAGGTTATGTTTGTTTGTTTGTTTTAGAATTTCGCGCAAAGCTA
>NW_013666187.1:250275-265656 GCF_000517525.1 Limulus polyphemus | reverse complement strand
AACCCGCGACCCTCAGATTGTGAGTCGAGCGCCTTATCCACCTGGCCATGCCGGGCCTTGAAAGGTTATTTGTTTGTTTTAATGCAATGTTACTTTGAGCTATCTACTGTGCCTACCTCTGGGAATCGAATCCCCAATTTTAGCGTTGTAAGTCCGTAAATTTACCGCTGATCCATCGGATAACAATTTTGAAAAAAATATAAAAACGTAAAGAGGATATATATTATAATGTTGAATAAATTTTCAAAGAATCGGTAGTTTGTAACTTTTATAAAGTCTTTATCAAAGGAAAATCTCGTTTCGAGTCCTTAATGAATTTATAATGAGACACAAAACTTTAAACTTATGAGACTTAGTTAAATGTTGAGATTTGTTCCTTAAAAGATGACGATTGCGTTTCTTCATTTGAAATAACGTACCTAGAAGTAGCCTGTTGAAACTTGGTGTGCTTTATATCAGCGGTATGTCTGCGGACTTACAACGCTAGAATCCGGGTTTCGATACTTGTAGTGGGCAGAGCACAGATAGCCCATTGTGTAGCTTTGTGCTTAATTCCACAGAAACCAAACTTTCCATACTCGCCCTTTCAGCCGTGGGGACATTATAATGTTACGGTCAATCCCACTATTCGTCAGTAAAAGAGTAGCCCAAGAGTTGGCGGTGGGTGGTGATGACTAGCTGCCTTCCCTCTAATCTTGCACTGCTAAATTAGGGACGGCTAGCGCAGATAGCCCTCGTGCGGCTTTGCGGGAAATTCAAAAACAAACAAAAAACACTTTTAGTCTCATATATCACCAGGTCATTTCAGGCTAGTATTATTGGCTACTGCCAATCCATTATCACAAAAAGCCTTTTTTTTGTTTAAAATGATATGAAAAAAATATTACAACTTTAGATTTACAAGCAATTTTGTAGTTAAACTTGCCATTTCAGAATAATATATTTTTTTTTCTAAATTTTACGCTCTCAAATTATAATCTCATTTGTAGCTAGTAAGTATTCTTGCACTTGAGATTCAAAAATAGACTTATAAGCATCCTTGTTATAAACTAACAAAGGATCTTATCATTTAAGACACGAGCATATTTGTCATTTTAGAATCACAAACAATTTTACAAATTCAGATTTACACTAACCGTATACTTTCCCATTCATAAAATAAGCTTATCGTTTTAGACCAGAAATATAATATTTCTGTTTTAGATATTTGCAAATAATCTTGTAGTTTCGGAATATGAACTTTGCCTTTTCAGAATTTTAGTTAGCACCATCACATCAAAGCCTTGCCTTTTCAAAATAATAGTTAGCGTACTCACAATGCAACCTTGTCTTTTTAGAAATACAATTAGTGTAGTCAGAACGAAACCATGCTTTTTCAGAAATACAGTTAGAGAAGTCACAACGACATCTTGCCTTTTCAGAAATACCGTTAGCGTAGACAGAACAAAACTTTGATTCACAAATTACTTTGGTATTTTTCAGGATCACAAGTAACCATTTCATTTCAGACTCTCCAATAACTTTCTCATTTCAGAATAATAAATAATCTTGGTCATATTACCAACAAGCAGCCTAGTCATTTCAGACTTATAAACACAAGTAGTAAGATAATTGCATCAAAAACGTTTTAAAGTAGTACAACATAAGTGAAGGACAACTTATTATTTAGTAAAGGAATTGAACAAAAGTAACTAATACATGTCATACTATGAGAGAATACTTACTTGTAAAGTATAGTGTGACCAAAACAAATCGCGAGATTAATCAGTGCTCTGTGTGCTAGCTTTTCAGTAAAACCTTGACATATTTTCCTCAACTGTCGTTATACTCTTCAAACATTTAGAAGTTAAGTAAAAACAGAAATATCATTGTACAGATTAACGTGAAAAAGTTACATGTTGAAATATACTCGAATACGAATTTGTAATTATACACGTATGGATTAAAATGTCAGAGTTAAAATTATTTATTATAACGTAATTCCGCGTGTTGTCTTATTTTGTAATGCTTTGAGATTTTAAACTGAATTATATTCTGAAATTTAAATCTCGTACGTAGAGACTGGTTGCCTCAGACCATCTAAACAGGAAACTTTCAGCTCTCACTTAGAGGTTATTGTTCTGGACTGTTATTATGTTCGCTATAACAGACTGCGCTGTAGGTACGAGTACATGAAAAAGACTGCTTGGTAGGACTGCTTGGCGGTGAGATTCCTTATGTTAAAGAAACAATTCTAAAATAAACCTATGCTGACCTTAAAAACAAATTAAGAAACATGTAAATGGTGACATAATACTTTAAACTCATTATGCTGATTTACTCTGACGTATGTGTAAGTTATGAAATACCGTTCTTTTGAAACCAGTGTTGAAACGTATCTAATTTCATGCCTCTGTAGATGGTCTTAAAATATTTTATTTCTACTTTCATTTTGAAGTAACCTGTTAGGTTTATTGTGACTATTACACCGAGAAAGATAGATAGGATTTTATATTATAACAATAAAAGTGCAGAATTACATTGATACAGTTCAGTAACCACTATCTCGCCAGGTTCTAAGTGTTACACATATCACGTGTCATCTGGTAAGACCATTATAAATTACATATAAACATCCCGTTCCAGAATAATGAAATATTTTGTAAAACAAAACTTAAATTTTGTGCCATTCTTTAAAAAACTTATAATCTGTTCCGTTGTTTGTTATTAAGCACAAATATACACAAAGCGCTATCTGCGCTCTGCCTACCACGAGTATCGAAACCCGGTTTTTAGTGGTACAAGTCCACAGACATACCGCTGTGCCACTGAGGGAGGAGGCTAATGTGTTCCGCTCAAAATGTTTTTAAAATATCTGTAAGAATATATTTCTGTGTATAATTTTCTATTTATGTTTGAATCTGCAACATCTACATTTGTTCTCTATTATGAGATAATTTTTTTGTGTTATCATAAGGTTAATTTCCCTTTGAACGTTATTTTATTCATTAATTATATGTGAACCGATTCGTTTGTTAAAGAGAAATAAAAGTATTTGAGTGTGTGTGTGTGTGTGTTTTATTATAGGAAAGCCACATCGGGTTATCTTCTGTGTCCACCGAGGGGAATCGAACCCCTGATTTTAGCATTGTAAATCCGAAGATTTACCGCTGTCCCATCTGGGGACCAAGTAATAGGGACATCATCACCCGGTATTCCCAGATGGTCAATCTTGCAAGTACTAACCAGGTTCGACATTGGGTGTCTACGGGGATCAGACGAGACCCGAATTTTTTCAATGTGGTATGAACGATGGCTAATTATTTGAGATTAGTGTCATGAAGTTAGGGGCAAGGAACATCGGCTGGGGTTGAGAGAGGTGAGAAAGCGGCCGGCTTTTGGTCAGTTCCTAAAGGGTTACATCACTCTAACTCGTTAGGAAATGATTGGACAGAGAAGTGGCTTTTCCAAGTTCAGCCGAATTTGGAAGCTACAAGAACTTCCATGATTGTGAATTATTATAATCCTAATAACGAAAAACAGGTACAAGCCCATACAAGAAAATGACCCGTTGGCGTGATGTTTGAGAAAGGGATATACAAAACAGGAGTTTAACAGAAGAAAAAAAGAAGACCGAAAGATGTGAGAGCGACCAAATAAACGAAGAGAGAGAGAGGTGAAGAAACTGAACATAACCTAGTTCTAAGTGTTCTTTATTATTGTAATCAACAGGGGCGTGAATTAAATAGACTGCATATAATACTCTATTCAGTTGTATAAAAAAAATGACCAAGATAAACAAAGTGAATATAACTCATGAATAGAAAATGATAGCAAAGTTAACTTCGGTATGTGTAATTTTTAAAAGAGAATGCTAGTAATTATATTCGATAAAAAACAAATAAATGTTTAAATACTCACAGCAAATAAAATACTAAATATATCCAAATGTGAAGGCACTTACGGATATAACCAAACGCTATTATAGACAGATGATATTTTATAATTGTTTTTGTACAAGACTGAAAATATTATAACACATTCTTGGGCCAATTTTTATGCTTCAATTTCAAGAATGCTTATAAATTGAGTTTTGTACCATAGTTTTATGGCTGAAATATTTTGTGGCTAGTGACTAACTTTGTATCCCTTGCTTTCCGAGCTATTAGGTGATTTTCTTCGTAAAACAGCAGTTAGTTGTTTTGTAAAATTCACGTTCCCTTATTCGAGTAGCAGAATTTATGCTGATTCGGCTGCTGAATTGTCGAGGAAATTGTCACACGTCCACTTAATTGTGTGCGGATCTTCAATGTGTTGAGAGAATCGTGTTTTCTACCATCACACTTACACTTATATGTGTATGACTCCTCCGTGTACTATGAGAGAGTCGTGTTCTCTACCATCACACTTACACTTAATTGTGTATGACTCCTCCATGTACTATGAGAGAGTCGTGTTCTCTACCATCACACTTACACTTAATTGTGTATGACTCCTCCATGTACTATGAGAGAGTCGTGTTCTCTACCATCACACTTACACTTAATTGTGTATGACACCTCCATGTACTGTGAGAGAGTCATGTCTTCTACTGTCACACATCCAATTAATCCGTGTAAGAGTCCTTCATGTACAGTGAGAGAGTTGTGTTCTTTACCAATGCAGAAGGTGAATTGGATTATTTTTTGGTAGAATAGGCTATATTTCACTAAGGTTACCTATATTTACTTCTCTCTGATGCCGACTAACATGAATGGATCGAATTGTGTAAGGTAATGCAGTACCCAGCTGATCCATGGATGATGGTCATTGTGGACAGTGAAAACACATCCACTGTGGACGAGGGGCGTAGCCAACACTATAGAGTGTCTGGGGTCTTTATCCCAAATATTGTGGATCTTTTCTTCTACACAATGGCTTAGATGAGAGTCAAGTATTTATTTAAAAAGTCAGAAGATAGTGTACCTTTTGGATTTTTTAGAATATCTTGGTTGCCATTTAACACCCTCTTGGCTATTAGCTTAGATGAGAATCAAGTATTTGTCTAAAACGTCAGAAGATAGTGTATCTTTTGGATTTTTTAGAATATATTGGTTGTCATTCAACACCCTCTTGGCTATTGGCTTAGATGAGAATGAATTATTTGTCTAAAAATTCAGACAATAGTGTATCTTTTGGATTTTTTAGAATATCTTGGTTGTCATTCAACACCCTCTTGGCTATTGGCTTAGATGAGAATCAAGTATTTGTCTAAAACGTCAGAAGATAGTGTACCTTTTGGATTTTTTAGAATATATTGGTTGTCATTCAACACCCTCTTGGCTATTGGCTACGTTTCTTCTGTGGACAACTGTATTTAGAAGTTTGTTAGAGTAAGTATTAAAATACAAGATAGCAACAGAAAGAATAGTAATTCTGGTGACAAGATGTTTGGCCAAAACGTTCAGCAAAATTATACCCATAATAATGTATTTCATGAGGTGTTTAAAGTACTGCGAATTTCACCACTCGGTGGCACGTTATCGAACCGTAAGTACCGATATACAGTTTACGAGAGTAGCCCGAGTTGGTTATTGATATAATGGCGCACAAGCCCTGGCAATCTGTTGAAAGCTACTAGTGAATATGGCGATCTGTGGAAGTTGGAAATGTACGTGTATGTAAACATAAGTGTTGTTCAACACAAAATGAATCAATCACAAAGAAGATAGCCAAGGACAATATTTGAATAAGAATGTTACATAGAGTTGTGATGTTAACTGTGGACACTGGACTGTAAATCATTATTTGAAGAAACAGTGTAACAGTTGCTTTTCTAAATGCCAGGTTGAGAATGTTTCAGTTTTCACATTGAAACATTTGACAGGTAATGGGTTTACTGGAAATAGATAAGAATAACTGGTGGATTCACGCCACACTTGCAAGAAAACACAATATGAACTGTTTTTAACGAGTGTTGGCAAACTGAAATGTAAGTAGGTGGGGTAAAGTTATCTGTGGAAAGTTATAATTCATAAACAGTGTAACTGGCATAACGGATGTAAATTTGGGGTGTTCAATGTTTGATTTGATTATGACAGAATATTTTAGATCATGTAAATTGAAATATTCACAATGTACCCAAAGCTCAGAATGGCAGCTTAACATTTTCCAGCACAAGACCAGTTATAGTGGATGAAATTAAGAACTGTGCAGGAAATCTGAAGCTGAAAAGTAATGCCTTCTTGTGAGGTGTAGCTATTGTTCTCCATGAAATGCTGGTGATATTGAATATCCACAATTGACAAAAAGGTTAGCATCTGAGTGTTGTTATGCGGATACTGAATTTTGCGGTCTCATTTCTTTCCTGCCAGATACGGACTCATTTTTATAATAATCATACATTAATGGACCATTGTGAGAACAATAACATTCTCTGAGAGCACAGCTATGGCTCTAAGTCGAACTCGAGATCGAAGGATCCTCACATCAACCAAGCTCTCCACAGATCCGTATTTTGAATAAATATGTTTGTGTTGATACTAATATTTATCAAATTCGTAAAAACCACAAAAACACCGAAAAATATGTTAGCTAATATTCGAAGTGCTTCATTTCTCTTTTGTACTTTTTGATAAAGTTTTCGTATAACTTACAGCACACTTTCGTTGTTATACTTTCTTTTTAAAAGTAGCTCAAAATGAATATTAGTTTTATAACTGATAGAGATACAGAGAACACTAAACGGAAATACTAAAAATGACAAATTAACAATTACACGAGAAAATAATAACATATAGAAGTAATGAAATGCGTGTTTCCTTTTAAATGACAAGAAACCAGATCTTAAAAATATAAAAATAAAATAGGCCAGCCAACAGTTCATCTTTTGATTCCTCTACAAACAACTGTGTCTATAGTTTGCTGTAATAATATATTTCTCAGTTTAAAAAAATAATAATTTTCAAACTAAAATAACACTGACAAACTTGCAGAGTTAGCTATAATTATTGAAATAATACTGGTAAAAGTTTACTGTTTCAGAAAGGAAATATTGTCCGTGATTAATAGTTTAAAAATCACTAAATAAAGTAATATGGAGTGAGTAATTCCAAAAATAAACGACTTCCACAAATAAGTAGGATCAGAAAGTTTTTCTCGAAGTGATTAGTGTTTAATGTTCTTTAAAGGTATACCCAGCCTTTCCATAGACATGGCCAGGTGGTTAGAACGCTCGACTCGTAATCTGCGGGTCGCGGGTTCGCATCCCCATCCCACCAAACATGCTCGCCCTTTCAGCCGTGGGGGCGTTATAATGTGACGATCACTCCCACTATTCGTTGGTAAAAGAGTAGCCCAAGAGTTGGCGGTGGGTGGTGATGACTAGCTGTCTTCCCTCTAGTCTTACACTGCTAAATTAGGGACGGCTAGCGCAGATAGCCCTCGTGTAGCTTTGCGCGAAATTCAAAACAAACAAACCTTTCCATAGAAATCAAAACCGGTTTTGATTGTTGTACATAACTTCCTGTAGGAGATGACATCTCTTCATGCTCGCGTCATCAAAGTATTTAGAAATGCAATTTTCTGTTTAATGAATTTTTGGGGAGTTAATACGGTGGACAGATGGCATATTTTCAAACCAAACCATTGTTTCGTAAAAATTTATACTTGTTTTCCTTAAGGCCTTCAAGTGTTAAAACTTGTAGTAGAAGCTGAAAATGCCCAACTTCAGGCCTTAATACTTGTTACTATTCTTTAGAGTAAACAACGTGGTATGACCCGGTTTCTAGCGTTGTAACTCCGCAGACATACCGCTGTGCTACTGAGGGAGAACAGTAACAAATAGGTAAATATCTTAGTGTGTGTGTGTGTGTGTGTGTGTAGATAAATGTATACACATAGGGTTGTCTAATGTAAGTAAATTTCAACAGTATGTATATATATATATATATATATACAATAAACAAATTACACTCCAACTACATAGCCAACAACTAAATTGTGTTCTGAGAAAACAGTGATGAGTGTGGATTAGCAAGACAATTTCTAGACTTTATTGGGTGTAATCAAACAAAATTATTTGTTATAGCAATGAAGAGAATGAACCAAAAGTTTGATATTAAGTGACTCGAGCCTTTCATGTATGACATAAATAAATGAAACCTCTCCAAAAAATTATCAGCCTTTTTCTAAGATCAGTAGAGCATTAATTCTGAAGTAAGGACTTATAATAAATAATAAGTGTTGATAAAACCGTGACCCCGAAGTACACGCGGTTGATCACATATTGTATAATATGTAGCTGCGAAGAAAATAACAAATTTCTTTTCCATTTTTGTTTTCATTTCTTCGTGTTTTTTATATAATGTATCTCTTTTGTACCTGAACGAAAATATATTTTAGGATGCCAGTGATATTTAAACCAGTTTATAATAATAAGTAAAATATTCATCTTTAATGCCTTCATGCTTTCTTCTCTTTATGTTTTGCGGAAAACTGGGGATGAAATAACTTAAAGTTGTTTTAAATTTGTCTAACAACGTCAGAGTACAACCGCTGGATAATGGATAAGACAATTTGTCAAATTGTATTTTCAAGAAAGTTAATATAATTGTTTATCAAGACATAACAGAAATAGTAAGCTATTAGTTTCCTAGATATTTAAATATAATTATTATACTATTAATAGTTTTAAGACGTTAAAACGTAAACCAAGGTATCGTTTTTTTTGTTTCAGAGCAAAGATACATTGGGATATATGCTGTATCCAACACGGGGAATCGAAGCCAGGATTTTAACGTTGTAAGTCCGTAAACTTACTGCTGTCTTACCGGGGGACCCAAGCTACTATCGTATTGGTTTCTTATTTTTAATTATTATTGAAAACGTACTCGGTTAAACGTTTACACACTGTAACATGAATCAAGATGTAAGAAAAAAAGAGTTTGTTTTATATCAGACCACATTTTCTTACCATTTTAAAAGCCCTTTTAATTATGATGAATTTTATATGCTCTCCGTTTTCAATTGACAATTTAAAGAAAATCGCTTTTCGAGAAGACTTTAAAAAATTGAAGTTATTTGAATGATTCGCAAGAAAGGTATATATAGACTTGTTTTCGTTCTTGATGAGAAGAGAAATAGATTGCAGTTGTAATATCATTCATTAGAAGAGGTAAGTCTGACCTAAAACGATCAGATAGGCCTACGAGAGAGATAAAGCATGTGTGATTAGTATCATAAAACGAATAATCAAAATTGTGTGAAATGATCAGTTAAAATCAACGTTGTTTGGAAAAATCACAAAGGTTAACAAGTAAACGTAAAGCTAGATTTCTTTTATAGTAATGCAGAGATTTGTTTGTTTGTTTGTAGTTATGCACAAAGCTACACAATGAACTATCTGTGCTCTGCCCACCACAGGTATCGAGGTATTGAGGGCTAATGTAGGGAAAATGATAGAAGTTTTTCAGATTCGTCTAAGAGAAAAAGTAAGACAAACTGTTTAAAATTATTAGAAGAATTACTTAAGAAACAAGCATTTATGTGGTTGGCTGAAACTTGAAAAAAAATTTTCTCGAGGAGAAATCAGTATTATTAGTCAGAGTTATAGAAATTTTTTTCAAGAGAAATTAGAAGTTTGTTAAATTAAAAAAATACATATGGAAAAGAAATCAAGAGAGATTGGATTTAAAGACTGTCTTGAACGTGAAATTTAAAGGATGGTTTTAAATATGCGGAAATATCTTGGTTAAAATAAATTCAGACTACTTCTTAACACAGAATAACACAGACTGTTTGGAATTATCAGAATGATTCTTAGTGTAAAGAAACATCTTTCAACCTAATATTGGAATATTGAAGACTATTTGTTGCTATTTACAAAATTACGTTATTTTCAGAAATAAAACTTAAAGTCGTTATCAACGACTTTTCTTCGTGATGTAATGAATTTAAGTTCTTTTGATTTTCAGTTTTACCAATGAAAGTAAATACAGAACGATTGAATGATCAGGCTAGGAAGAAGATAGAATAATTTAAATCATTTCGTTGGTTTTTGATGAAGAGAAACGAAGACAGTTTGAATAATAACACGGGTTTTGAAGAAAAGGAATACGTGTTTATTGAAATTATTCAACTGATTATTAACGAGGAAAGTAATTGTAATAATTAGGATAGACTTTATAAAATCAACGGTAAGGTGGTCTATTATATAAAAGAGTGTCAGCGAAAGTCCAGTGCTCTACCTGTGCTCTAAATTCGTCTAACTGTGAATTTAGTGGTTTTGAAAAATGTAGGACAATTTCAGACGTGTAAACAAATGAATGAAGAAAACTGACTTGTTTGGGTAAACGTCTTTTGAATAAGAATATAATTTATTCCGCCTATTTGTTAGGGGAACACCTGACTCAGTGACGGGTTTGTCTTACTTCTATAGGCTCATCACATAATGTTTTTTATCTATTGTAAAACTAGTTGATCATAAAATTTGCCTTTTTCACTAAAATAATTTCTCATAAAGCTAAACATGTTAAACAGTTAATACTAGTAGTGGTTGGATAGCTATATTTATTTAACTATTTAATTTTCGTTTTTATTATTACTATATATATGGGAACAATTTGTTGGTTGAGTTTTGTTATAGGATTTGTTTCCAACTGTTAAATGTAAACAAATAAAGCAATATTAATCAGCTTATTTTCAAGTAAGTAGCCACAATCATGTTTGTTTATCTTTCCATTGTATAATTAAAAACATTAAATCACAGCACGAAGTACAATATTAAATTGTTCGAATGGCAATAATAGTAATATAAGGTTTTCCGCTAATGTTAACAAGTAAATAACTGTAAGTTTGAAACAAGATATTTATAATGCTCTACAGCCATTTCGTTACCTGTTAAAACACGTGTTATTGACCTGATACAGTTTTCTAGATTAAGAAATGTATGGCCGTACTTACGATATTTTGTTTTCATTATAATTCAGTCTTCGCAAGTGTAATTACAAAGTGACATTCTACATCTATTTAGCACAATTTTACGAAGTCAGAGTCTCGTGACATTATAACTAACGAAATAACAACACTAAAGTTTATTTTCACTGCCATACAAGATAAGTATTCCCCTTGATGTGTGATAGTGCTAACTATATACTTAAAATACT
The DNA here is from genome assembly GCF_000517525.1 of Limulus polyphemus. Lineage (NCBI taxonomy): Eukaryota > Metazoa > Arthropoda > Merostomata > Xiphosura > Limulidae > Limulus > Limulus polyphemus. Next base: position 254,533 of record NW_013666187.1, on the reverse strand, counting down.
TGGTAAAACCGGTGTTAAAGTGTTTTCAAAATAAAAACAAAACAAAAAATGACTAGCATTAACTAGGGCTGACGGTTACGCTACCTATTGCTCATGTAAGTAGTTATTTATTAAAACCGATATCAAACAACCGAATTCTCCAAACAACGTTTTTAAACCTAAAAATAAACTTATGTTATTTATTCTGGAATAAGGTGTAATATATGAACACCAATAAAATTATAGCAATATTTTTTAAAAGTTTTATAGCAATATGTTTGGATAGAACCCTTTAATCGTTTTCTTATTGTACGAGCTTTAATGTGTAAAATATTTTTTTCCAACTTCTAAAACTTCTCTTTGACCTTAGATTCAGTTTAGTTTAAATTAATATGTCATGATCACGATATCAGTGAAAAAAAGTCATATATATATATATATATAAGTATTGTTAAAATTCGGATGAAATATCTTATCTTATTGGTTAAAAAATTTATAATTGTCTTATCGAAAATAAAAAAAAAATTCTCAAACAGCTATTTTATTGACCTACCAAAGATAGGTTATTATTTTGTTATTTTCTTATGAGTATACGTATTAGAAAACGCTATGTACTTGTGATAGCCTTACGATATTTACAGTAACTAATCGCGAGTGTTTGTCGTCCATTAGATAATAAATTCTATCATGAAAGTTCAATCGATTTGCGAATGCTTGCAAGTTGTAAACTAAGGAAATCGAAACGTAAAATGCTCTAACACAAACCAACCAGAAAATAATAAGTCACAACTTTATAATTTTGATAAGGTAATACTATGTAAGTCAAATATAGATCAAAGTGATTTTACATAAAATAAACTGTTCGTAATTTTTGAATTCTATTTGAACAAAATATGAATTAAAATATTACATCTTTTTTTTTAATATAGTTAACAAAAGGCTATCTTGGAAGATTGGATTGGTAAAATATATGATATAAGAAGAAAAAAAAGAACGAATAAAATTCTTGTTGATTTGTTTGTTTGAATTTATGCACAAAGCTACACAGTGGGCTATCTGTGCTCTTCCCACCACGGGTATCGAAACCCGGTTTCTAGCGTTGTAAATCCGCAGACATGCCGCTGTGCCACTGGAGGTTTTTTTTGCTGAACAAAGAAAAGTAATAAAATGAAAACATGTCATTCATGAACATTTAGTCAAAAGATATTAGAAAAATAATTGAAATGAATATTTGTAATTTGTGGTAAACCAGTTAATAGTCTGAAGAAGTAGTCAACTTTAGAAACTTAAACAAGACAACTGGAAGTATCACTGCTGTAATTAAAAAGCTCAGTTCTGTTTTTAACAATCTATATCTTTGAGGAAAGGTGTAGAGAATTAAGGAGAATAAACAATACCAACTTGCTTAAGAAAGCCCAACACGAAAATAGTCGTTTAGAAAAATTACAAAGTTTACAGCATAATATAGTTTTTATTTTTGTATACAAAAGGCATGAAATTAGAAACTGCTACCTGGAACTTAATAAACTTAAACTATAAATTTAATAAAGCGATGTTGTTCTTCGGCTTTTGTATATATATATATATATGTATATATGGTACATCTTAGTAAGCAGCAAAATATTAGAAATTTCAGTTTTTTTTCAAATTTAATTAAGATGAATCCATTTATAGAATAATAAGATTTCGAGACAACTTGAAGCGGTAACAAAGAAATTTGTTTTACATATTTAACACAGTAACACTTGTCCTACGTTTCGACAAGGTTTTGTCTTCATCGGGTTGAATTGTTGTAACATGTACTCTTGAACCTGATTATCATTAAACCTTGTATTAAATTTGTAATTGAGTTAAACTTACAATAAGGTTTTCTTTGTTACCTTTTCAAGACGTCTCTAAACTTTATTTCAGGTTTATTTGTCATTATTTCAGACTTAAATTATTCAGTTACTTAGACGACCTATAGATGGCAGGACCATCAAACACATTTCTTGGAGTTATCAGGAGGGCAAAATTTAATTAAGTAAGGCTTTTTTTTTTTAGTCAATCAAAATATATGTGAGAAAAAAAAATGAAAGTTTGTTTAGAGTTATCGGAGCTTGTTATGAGACGAGTTAAGTTGGACTTAGTAGAATCAACAGAAGGGCCTGTAAAAAAACCAGGATAGTCAGTAACAAATAAAACTAATGAGTACCACTTGTTTTCTGTATTTACGTATAACACGTGAAGAAGCTCTTTTAAAAGGAAGCTGTATATATATATATATATATACTAAACTTTCAAAAATTTCAAACATCTTAATTTCTTTGGTAAAAATATCAAAGTTTTTTCTTCTAAAAGTTCATTTAAGTCACAGTTTCTCATCACTGTTAATTGATTTTCCTAATAATGCAAATATATTTGAAATAAATTAAACATATATCTGATTTTTAGAGAATTTACATCATATTGTAACGACTGGAGTCTTTAATATTTTCAGGTAATATTAATAATTGGTACTAAAGTGATCATTCAGAAATCTTCGATGTTTAGGACTTGGACCACAAAAACATTTCCATGATAATTTTACAAAAACTGTATAATTTTAACATGTAAATATTAAGATCCAAATTAAACCTAGGCGTTGTAACATGTAAATATAACATCCAAATTAAACCTGGGTGTTGTAATATGTAAATATTAAGATCCAAATTAAACCTAGGCGTTGTAACATGTAAATATTAAAGATCCAAATTAAACATGGGCATTGTAGCATGTAAATATTAAGATGCAAATTAAACCCGGGCGTTGTAACATGTAAATATTAAAGATCCAAATTAAACATGGGCATTGTAGCATGTAAATATTAAGATGCAAATTAAATCCGGGCGTTGTAGCATATAAATATTAAGACCCAAATTAAACCCGGGCATTGTAACATGTAAATATTAAGATCTAAATTAAACCTGGGCGCAGAGTGGTTCGGGCTCTTGACTCACAATCTGAGAGTCGCAGGTTCGAATCCCCGTCCCACCAAACATGCTCGCCCTTTCAGCCGTGCGGACGTTTTAGTGTTACGATCAATTCCACTATTCGTTAGTAAAAGAGAAGCCCAAGAGTTGGCAGTGAATGGTGATGACTAGCTCCCTTCCCTCTAGTCTTACACTGCTAAATTAGGGACGGCTAGCGCAGATAGCCCTCGTGTAGCTTTGCGCGAAATTCAAAACAAACAAACTGTTTGATTTCCTAACACAATAACAACATTTGGGTTTCTCGGGTCACATCACAGACCGCATATTATTAACTTACAGTGAAAGTGTTTTAATTAAGATCCATTATAAAAATATCCACCTTTAACGTAGTAAAAAATACTGCAAAGGTGAAAGCAAAGTTTTTCCTGAAGTTATCGCAAGTTTACTTTAAAATCTTCAAAGGAAATTTATAATGATAAATTGCTAGAAGGTTATAAAATTATTTTCTCGAATCTTTCTTTCTTTATAGTAAATTTCCTGTTTTTACTTGTCACACGTCGGAAAGGAAACGTTACTTACGCATAAGTTATGATGAGGATGTGTAGTGAGGGCGAACTGGAGTATCATTTAACACGTTCTTTCAATTAGGTTTAGAAAAGCGATGAGAAACGGTGTAACGCTTGGGCAACTCTCCACTTACCTCGTCATTTTCAAAGACTTCAGAATGACCTTCTTTCATCTCCACGCTTGGCTGACCAAAGGATGGCGTGTCATGGCGTTCTTTTGACACCTCTCTCGAGCGATAATGTCGATCAGGTCCATTTAAAAGCTTTGGGCAAATTTTCCCATAAAGAAGCAATGATAACAGTTTCCTTCCATTTGCAGTTAGATGACTCCTTAGTTACTTTTTCTGAAGTATTCATATTTTACATTTATTATCATAGCTTTGAATTCGAGTTTTTATGAAGCAAGTAAAAGAATTCAGACTCAGACGTTGTGAATAATCATGACGAGAGAGAGAGGTGTTGGTGGTCCTTGGTTATCAAGATTCACACCAACATTAAGATACTTAAGCTAATAATATATATTGTCAGTGTCACGATGGCCATAAGAAATATGGTTAGGGCGCTCGACTCGCAATCTGAGGGTCGCGGGTTCGAATCCCCGTCCCACCAAATATGCTCGCCCTTTCAGCCGTGGGGACGTTTTAGTGTTACGATCAATCCCACTATTCGTTAGTGAAAGAGAAGCCCAAGAGTTGGCAGTGAATGGTGATGACTAGCTGCCTTCCCTCTAGTCTTTCACTAGCTAAATTAAGGACGGCTAGC
>NW_013666187.1:246155-250224 GCF_000517525.1 Limulus polyphemus | reverse complement strand
ACCAAACCATAAGAAATAAACAAAGCAACAAATGACATATAGATGGCATGAACATGAAATTATTACGTTTACGTCCTTTTAACGTTCAGGCCGCTGTGATGATTCACAAAATATAAGATAACTAACTCTGATCCGGCAAACATTCTGTTCCTCTTTCTTCTATCATATGTAGTAAATTACGTTAAAATAATGGAATGAAAGTTTAAACAAAGGGCAAAACCTTTGATCAATTTCTCTGGAGTTGTATAATTTATTTGGCCTACTTCAGTGCTATAAAAGTCCGAACCGTTTGTGTAACTTTTTAGTTATTTTTTAATATGACATCTTGTACTATTTGATCTTCTTTTTTCAATAGACATGTCAGATGATATGTAAACAAAATAATCAAAATTCATTTCGTGGCGTTATTTATAGAGAGATTTAATAAAATATTAATTGATTTCACGAATTTTTTAACTTTAAAAAACGCCATCTGTAAAACGCATTGGAAGTAAAAATCGATCCGAATGTGCCTAACTTACTTTGAGCAGAACAGTTTAATAACAATGAACACGTATATGCAAATATATTGTAGAAATATGCCTTAAGTTGAGAGTCTGTATTAAAGTAAGGTTACAGTAAAACAGATATCATATCCAGTAAACTGCGCTCTCCGTTGTAAACTGAAATAAACCAAGTGTGTATAAAACGTACATTAGGCGAATATGTAATAAAAAAGTAGGATCGTTTGATTAAAAACAGCGAAAATATTTGTGATATTAAACGTATACGGAACATTTGAAACACTTCAATATCTTTTGGGTAAAAAAGTATACATTTATTAAGTTATTCAATCTCTCCAGTATTTAAGACAGGTAATAATGAATCCACCTCCGCTGAACTTGCATGTGGGCCCGGCATGGTCAGGTGCTTAGGACACTCGACTCGCAATCTGAGGGTCGCGGGTTCGAATCCCCGTCCCACCAAACGTGCTCGCCCTTTCAGCTGTGGAGGCGTTATAATGTGACGGTCAATCCCACTATTCGTTGGTAAAAGAGTAGCCCAAGAATTGGCGGTGGGTGGTGATGACTAGCTGCCTTCCCTCTAGCTTTACGCTGCTAAATTAGGGACGGCTAGTGCAGATAGCCCTCGTGTAGCTTTGCGCGAAATTTACAAACAAACAAACAAAAACTTGCATGTGAATATAGGATGGTGCACAACTGCGTAGGGTTTATAAAGGTCAGAAGCTGTCACAACGAAGCTGTTGGAATCAAGATGCTTAAAGGAAAAGAGATGACGGATCTTCAAAGAAGAACCGTTATTAGAATAAGCACTGGGGTTATTAATCAAATCTGGTGTTTATAATGTGTCTATGACACGAGAGACGTACAAAGAATTGGTTCTTTTGGCGCCTTGAATATCGAAATGGGGATGAAGCACAATGGATTAATGTCATCAAGTAAAATGATGAATACTGGTACCGATAGGACGAATGGATTTGGATTCAATATCATCATGTAAAGCGTTTTGGATATGATAGTGTCATCCCAACCATAAAGTATGGTATCGTAATGTGGGCCAGTTTTAAGTGATAAGAGTTACGGGAGATATGAATACCCATGTTCTACCGTACCCTTTTGGACAATGTTGCAAGACTTCATGAATGAACAACATGTCAACACGTCAACTTTGTTAACAAGCTAACTTACCACGACAAACCGTAAGTCGTCCCACCCTCTGGTTTAAGGCAAATATTGTTCAGGATCTGTCTAGACCAGTCCAGAACCCAGACTTGTATACAAGTGAACTTTTGCTGGCCATTTTGAAACGCCACTTGAGGGACAGAAAGAATAGGTCTCGAAATTATTCACCACTAGAGCTTCTTTACCAGAGAAGTAGGAGGCTATTCTATCAAATGCATATGACTGACTGTCATAAATGTTCATGACACAATCCAGGCTGAGATTTAACGTCAAAGATAGGCCTAATCCTAATTTAAATGGTCTCCAGAGGCGAGTATCAATATCTCATTCTTAAAGTTTGCTGTTCCAACACATTTGGTAATATAGTGTATGCATACATATTGATTTAAAAAAAAACAATAACAATTAAATGCTACCGTCTTATGATTATTGTCTAGTCTATATACTATCCTTTAAATGCTCTAACTTGCAATTGTTCGATCATCTGGCGCTTCTTCCAGAAAAACACTTTCTTACATATTTAATATATATAATTTTCTTTTTAGCATCGGTTTAATGAAAGCAGCAGCTCGCGTGATATTTGTCTATTAATCTTATTTTATAGAAAGAACTCTGAAAGACCACATTCTCTTCCACTAATGCAATCTATTGTTGCTTGGTTAAAGAATTTACTACTCGATTCAACACAGTATCGTAGCACTTATTTCTTAACTGTCATATCCTCAATGAATGATAGTTTCTTTGTCAGCTTATACTAATATATCATTCTGAGGAACAGGTTTCTTAAGTAGATTTATCTCTAAAAATTCGTATATACGTGAGGTGGGCGGTACTAAGGGGACTGTTTATTGAAGAACCTCTCTCAGTGGCTAATTCTGAAATAAGGGTTCTGTGCATGGGTTATTCTGCCAGGAATATCAAGTTTAAAATAACATATGGTGCTACAATTAGTACGAAAGTGGTTATATGACATACAGTAGCAAAGGCTTGGGTGAATTGTTTTAAGTATATATTGCCTTTGAAAACTGGTAATAATAAAATTAGGTCTTATATCTTCGTGGTTCATTTCTTATGATTTGATGAGGATGTGTATGCCTGTTTCTTATTTCTGATGTTTGAATATGTCGAGAAAAAAAATCATTTAAAGAATTCAAAAGAATTAAAATGTATGTAAAGCTTTCATTTCGTAACATCTTCTACGTTTAATGGCGTGTTCCAACTGGTTTCCTTGATTAAAAAAAAAAAGAGTAAAAAATTATGACGAAACAATTCTAAGCTGAAAAGCTGCTCTTAGGAACAATGACCATCTTCATGAGTTAATAATATCGTGTTATTTGTAGAAGCGTTAAAAACCAGTCTAATGGCTCATATTAAAAAAAAAATTGAATTCGATTCATTCCCAAAGTTATCATGTTGAAGTAAGTTCTACAAAAATATTTGTATCTGAAGATATAGTTTTAGTATTATCTAAACCTAGGGATAACGGTATCAAAAAAAAAGTAGCAATGCTTATGAGAATAATATACAATTTTTCACTAATTAAAGAGATAGCTTTCATTCTTTTTATTCAAACCGTCAATAAGACCCGTATTTCACTTATTAAAATATTTCAGTTAAGATTTAAGGAAGGTGTTGTTGAATTTTCTCTCTCATAAACTGTTTGGAGATATAACGTTCTTAAAGTAATTTTAGAATATATTGGTCGACGTTTTGCTCAATTCAATAGCTTGGTGGTTGGTATGTACGATGTTATGTGTAGATGTATCGGTTCGATACATCACAATCTTTCTATTAATAATTCCAATAATTTAAAGCTTGTTTGTTTGTTTATAGTTAAGCACAAAGCTACACAATAGGCTATCTGTGCTCTGCCCACTACAAGTATCGAAACCCGGTTTCTAGCGCTGTAAGTCCGCAAACGTACCTGTGTCACTGAGGGGCTAATGATTTTAAGAGCAGTTGGTACTGATTAGGATCATAATATGGAGTTTATCTTTCATTAGATCACCTCTCTATCATAATGATTTGATGTGTGCTGAGTGCTGATTAGGATCATAATATGGAGTTTACATTTCATTAGATCACCTCTCTATCACAATGATTTGATGTGTGCTGAGTGCTGATTAGGATCATAATATGGAGTTTACATTTCATTAGATCACCTCTCTATTATAATGATTAGATGTGTGCTGAGTGCTGATTAGGATCATAATACGGAGTTTACATTTCATTAGATCACCTCTCTATCATAATGATTTGATGTGTGCTGAGTGCTGATTAGGATCATAATATGGAGTTTACATTTCATTAGATCACCTCTCTATTATAATGATTAGATGTGTGCTGAGTGCTGATTAGGATCATAATATGGAGTTTACATTTCATTA
>NW_013666187.1:239320-245493 GCF_000517525.1 Limulus polyphemus | reverse complement strand
AATGTGTGACTAACACCGTGTTAAGCTGGATATAATGAAGAATAAACAATGTGTGACTAACACCGTGTTAAGCAGGATATAAGATGATGTAAGAAAGCACAGATTTCAAAATTTGGTAAAGCATGTTTGGTGGGACGGGGATTCGAACCCGCGACCCGCAGATTGCGAGTCGAGTACCCTAATCACCCGGCCATGCCGAGCTCAAATCGGGGTATAAAGGAGAGAGAGAGAAAAAACTTGATCAGGTCTTCTCATACATAAATAGATAGTAAAGTATAGATAGGAATATTTAGTCAATTTTCAGCCAACGTTTTACGACTAATTATATGCACTTAAGGTGCGGTGTTTTTGAAAGAAGGTCCGCACTGTTAGATCCATAATAAATGTTAACTTTCACGACTGCATTGTTTCACTTCAGCTAACTCTTGTCGCTTAGCGAGGTTTATTAACACGTGTGGCGAGACAAGTAGATACTCGGTGTATCGTGCTTAATAAAAGCAAAGTGTTTCAGTTTACGCTATTGAAATCGAATGTTACCTATTCATATGATAGGTAACAGTTACAATCTTATATTGGACCTCTCGGTGGCTCAGCGGTAAGCCTGAGATCTGATAACGCTTAAAGTTGGGCTTCGATACCTGCGAGTGGCACAGCGCAAATAGCTCGTTCTGTAGCTTCTTGCACAAAACAAATAGCATATTTTAGGGCCAGACGTGTCCTATTGGTTAGTGTGTTGGACTGCAGATCGAGAAATCCAGGGTTCGAGACGTGAGGCCACCGAACGTACTTCTCACTTTCAAACATGGAGGCGTTATAAATGTGACAGTGAACCCCCTCATTCGGGCAAAGAGACAAAGAAAACCCTTGCAGCGGCGGATGTTGCTGTTTGGTTGCTTTTTTGTCTCATAGGTAGTTCAAAATTAGGGACGGATATACGATCCGTAGATATTCTCTGACTCGGACGATTATTCCTCACATGCGTTAGGTAAATTCCAATTTCTTTATATATTATTCACGGAAATAATGTTCTGTAGTTTTAAATACCCAAGAATTGTTAAAATTCGAGTTTACTTTAATTGCAGCTTTTCTTATACTTCTGTTCAAGTTTAGGGTAATATACATTATACGGGTATAACAGTAGTTTTTCATAAATATTTAATATTCGCCAATGAATAATAACTGGTATTAAGTATGTGTGTGAAATAATTTCAATTATATCCTACTTAACACGGTGTTAGTCACACTGCTTAACACGGTGTTAGTCACACATTGTTTATTCTTCATTATATCCAGCTTAACACGGTGTTAATCACACATTGTTTATTCTTCATTATATCCAGCTTAACACGGTGTTAGTCACACATTGTTTATTCTTCATTTTTTCGGCTAGAATGATATTGGTGAGATGTTGTTACTGATTAGGACTATGAAGGTTGTTTTTCGTTGTATCACGTGTGCACGCATCAGTTAAAAAAAAAAAACCTAATTAGTTATATTACTAATCATCTTATTTTTAATTAAACATTTGTAATTTTTATCAACTGGTATAATCAATTGTACTTAAGACTTCAATGAAGAAACAGATTAATAACGTAATTAGTCAATTAATATCAAAATCATTATAACGTAATCAACCTGCTATGTTAACAGAGCCTCAGGGGATCTCGAAAAGATCTATCACGCCATCTGTTGAAAATATATCTAGCCATCACGGGTATCTTACTAAAGATAATCCTAATCGCCTCATCAGATAATCTCTTGCTCGTTTATAGTGGTTTGATGGATATCTTAGTGAAGAGTTTACGAAATTCGCCGGGTTATCTTGTTTTGTTAAACAATCTTACCGTCTAAGCTATTTAGTTACATTAGCGTAAAAAATTGTATTATTGTCACTCGGAATACACGTTCTATATGACCTTTCTTGCATTTCAAACTGCTCCTGAAAAAAAAAGAGACAAAACATGATTGACTTCAAATATACCAGAGTTCTCAGGTAATTACTCCAGGTCAATTTGATGTTAGTATTTCCTCAGAACTTCGAACCATAAAATCATAACAGACGTTTTCCTCATTTCCACAGACTCTGGTGGCTCATCGACAAGTCTGAGGACTTATATTGCTAAAATGTAGGTTTCTATACCCGCCGTTGAGCACAGCACAAACAGCCCATTGTATAGCCTTGTGCTTAATAACGAAAATAAACAAACAAACAAAAAAGTAATTTTCACATGAGGCATAGTATAGAGCTCAATAGGCCTTAAAAACATTAAAAACTATGAAAATACACCATAGAGCTATTGTGCGTTAGTTATTTGTGAAAACCTTATGTGATTTTAACAGACGCAACAAAAACATTTTCGTATTATAACAGTAGTTTGGATCACATGAGCTCTAAAAAATAAATATAAAGACCAAACATGAGACTAAAGTTCGTGGTAAACCTTGGTTGACTTTTTTGAATTATAGTTTACTTATTGTGATATCTTTAGAATATTTGTGGCTAAAAAAGTATAAATTATTTACAGAAATGCAAAAAACTCGCCAACTCTGTGTATTGAGTTAAATATGATGGCATACGTTTTATGCACAACAAACTTTGTTGGCAAAATATCAAACCATTTTCTAATTACTAATTTATACCAATTATAGGTTTTTTACCAACTACTTCGAAACATAACATTACACGTTGAAACGTGCTTGGGATATCACATTTAGACAATCGTCTAGCTGGAGTCCACGAACGAATGTACGCTTCTGGTTGAAACGAGGATTTACACTAAAATTGGTTTGAGTACTACTTCGGCAGGACAAAAGACTCCCGAACCACTTCGGCAGGACAAAAGACACCTCGAACCTCTTCGGCAGGACAAAAGACCCCGCGAACCATGTTAGATTTTGGATCAGCTTGGGGACCACTGGAGGACCCTCTCGAACCACTAGTGGTGCGAGGACTACATTTTGAGAACTACTGACGTAGACACACGTGGCATCAAAGCTCGCTAATTTGTATGTTGTTTTTTGTTTGCTTGTTTTTGTTAAGCACAAAGCTATGCAATGGACTATCTGTGCTCTGCTCATCACGGATATCTAAACTCGATGTTCGTGCCCCAACACTGATGGTTTTCCTGAATTTCTAAGGTAGTTGCTCAGTTACTAGAGCTACAGGAATGTGGATGACATATCGATTTATTGTTATGTTAAAATGGAAAATGTGTTTCATTTTAAGGGTGGGTATTCCAAGTCTATGTGTAGGGTAGTGAAGCCTGTAAATCCTGTAGAAAAACAGAAGGTAATATTTTATGGTGTGCGCGATAATATGAATATTTTATTTAGATTTTGAATGACATGGAGCCCTTGTCGCTGGAAGAAGTGATGAATGGAGCGTCCTGCTTTACAAGATGATTCACTGAATTGGTAATGTAACGACGCCAAGCCTTCTGAATAGCCACACAGTTGTTTCTAGCTACGTTGACAATGTAATTACCGAGACAGGCTTAAGTGAAGCACAAACAAGCGCTACTAGGGTCAGTGGTAGGAAATATTGTAAGTTGCACCGTTTAGACTGGAGGTGTTTAATCAACACGGAGAGAAATCCCTGGTGCCATTCGAACCTCGAAGAGCTTCACCGAGAAACACCTGCGGCTGCTAGGGTCGTTACTGTTCGGGAGTGGGATTTCTAACCGTCTCTAGAGGGCGCGCTAAACGACCACGTCTTGGCTGTAGAAAATCTTGGTAATCCTGTTGACTGTGATCCTGGAGACTGAACACACGCCTTAAGCGCTAGGGAATAACACATGCGTTGTTTAATCAAACAATATCGAATTTCAAATGATCTGGTTTAGATACACGTTCTAAATCCTTCCCAAGAGAATACTCGATATTCAATACATCTATGTAAGATTAAAAAAATAAAATAGAAAAGACGAAGAGGGGTCATATCTACAATGGATCTGGAGTAACTTGCTTTGATAAAAACATTTAGAGATTTGAGGAATCCTGTTATTAAACTGAGGAGTAAAGTATAGCTTTTCATTTGGTACAAATTGAAGGAATAAAGAATAAAGTTTGATTCACACGCTCAATAATGTTGAGAGAAGCTACCGAGAACCGAAGTAGATCTAATAATAGTCTTAAATACTTTAATTGTATAGATTTAACATCCTCAACATGGACGATAATTACAATCTGATGGGTCATAATCGTTACTACTAAGCCTAATCACAAAACTGCTCGAACCGTTATATAATAAGTTTAATACAAATAACGATGACTTCATTCAAAACAATGTATAAAGAAGACAATTTTTCAAATGTTTCTTTAAATACATTTAAAAATATGGGGTTTTCTTTATAATCAACCCTGTACAGCGAAACGATCTTAATAGCCTTAACATAAAGCCCTTCGTAACTATGAAAGTATAATTTATGACTACAAATAGTAATTTTTTTTAATCGTAATTGATGTAAAATCATTATTACACCCCAGTGATTTTTATAATAATAGTTTATATGAAATATATTCAGTCATAATGCTTCCAAAGTTCATATTTTACCTTGTGCGTGTGCGTGTATGTGTTCATGAATAAACCTTTCACAAACTAGTCGACAATGTTGCGATCGATTATGAAGGCTCGTAAAACGACATCGTAAAACCAGCGTACACTTTGGAATTTCATAACATGCGATTTGTTTATTTGTAATTAAGCACAAAGCTACACAATGGGCTATCTGTGCTCTGCCCACCACGGATATCGAAATCCGGATTTTAGTGTTGTAAGTCTGCATATCATAACATGCGAATAAAAAATATGATATTCCTAATGATAATATCTTACAGCTATAAATGAAAACTTCTTGTTTTAATTCCCATAAGAAATAGTTTAATATTAGTAGGATCGGATTGAAAACATATTTCCGACAGTCTTTCAAAGGACAACTTTCTTTCTTTGTAAAATATTTAATATAACAAATAAAACGAAAATTACCTAAGGCTTCGCATCCATTAATGTTATAATTCTCATACATAAAATAAGTGAAAAAAATTTGTTTTAGACAATCTGTTGACAGCTCCAGTGTAAAAAAGTGTGTTTCAGACAACCTCTTGACAGCCCCAGTGTAAAGAAGTGTGTTTCAGACAACCTCTTGACAGCTCCAGTGTAAAGAAGTGTGTTTCAGACAACCTCTTGACAGCTCCAGTGTAAAGAAGTGTGTTTCAGATAACCTCTTGACAGCTCCAGTGTAAAGAAGTGGGTTTCAGACAATCTCTTGACAGCTCCAGTGTAAAGAAGTATGTTTCAGACAACCTCTTGACAGCTCCAGTGTAAAGAAGTGTGTTTCAGACAACCTCTTGACAGCTCCAGTGTAAAGAAATGTATTTCAGACAATCTCTTGACAGCTCCAGTGTAAAGAAGTGTGTTTCAGACAACCTCTTGACAGCTCCAGTGTAAAGAAATGTGTTTCAAATAACCTCTTGACAGCTCCAGTGTAAAGAAATGTATTTCAGACAATCTCTTGACAGATCCAGTGTAAAGACGTGTGTTTCAGACAATCTTTTGACAGCTCCAGTGTAAAGAAGTGTGTTTCAGACAATCTGTTGACAGCTCCAGTGTAAAGAATTGTGTTTCAGACAGTCTCTTGACAGCTCCAGTGTAACATTTAGACACAGTTTTAATGTATACATGAAATAATTCTAACCAATAAGAACAACACGGACGTAATTATAGAAAGCCTTTAATAAACATTTATTGTCAATTGTTATAGAGTATATAACATTATTTTTGTAGTTATCATTGTGTATTTTTGTATCGTTAGCTGACTGAAGATGGAATTCTGAAGATTCTAAAACGTTTGTTAAATATTTTCTATAATTACATTCCTGTTGTTCTCTATAATTAAATTAAGTAATCACGTTTTCCGAGAAATGAATCGATTACCAATTTTAACCATTTTGAGCCAATCATGGGGTTTAAATGTATCTGAGAAATAAGTATTTTCACGACTTCAGAAGGGCCCCGGCATGGCCAGATGGTTAGGGCGCTCGACTTGAAACCTGTGGTTCGCGGGTTCGAATCCCCATCACACCAAACATGCTCGCCCTTTCAGCCGTGGGGGCGTTAGTAATGTGACGATCAATCCCACTATTCGTTGGTAAGAGAGTAGCCCAAGAGTTGGCGG
>NW_013666187.1:222995-239165 GCF_000517525.1 Limulus polyphemus | reverse complement strand
GCATATTTTTGTTTAAAGGTTTTTTTTTCCCATGATTCTTTGACCACATTGTTATTTGTAATGGAACAGAAACAATTTATCCTTCTGTTGTGTTTTTAAATGAATATTTAAGCGAATGTTCACGATTGCAGGTTCTTGCTAAGATAGAACATGTTGCGAAATTAATAATTCGTTACATGAACATAAGAGCCATCATAATGCCTTAGAGCTTGGTACATCAGAGAGTAGCCTCTACCGGTATACAAATACTTATACATCATGTAAGAGTGTTAGCAAAAAGTCAAAAACGAGCACGTCAACTCACTTCTGGCCTCATAATGCTTTCAACAAATTCAAAGCTTTGTATTTTAGTTGGCACTGGTCTTTTGATTTTAAAAAAAACAACAAAATACTAAATTACTCATCTCATGACATCGATCTCACAAGTTTTGGCTAATTCCAAATGCACGTTTTTTAAATAAACGTATCAAAAATAATGTTCACACTCAGTAATTTACAGGAACAGAGCACGTGCCTGCCCGTGTGGAATTGAGGTTCCATGGTTCGCGTCCTGTTACTGGGCACACTGGGGCCGTGGATGTGTTATAAGAGTGACAGTGAAATACAACTATACGGTCTCACTAACTGGTTTTTTTTTTTTACTCTATAACTTCAAAATGAGGGACGACTCCCGTACATAACCGTGGTTTAGTGATCACAACACATTTTTACTCTTAAAAAACCTACAGCTTAGCCAAGTAGCCAGAAATCTTTAAAAAGTTACACTTTAATACAGATGATCTTCGTATATAGTTCTAATTACAACTGAACACAGGTTTCGGGCTTTCATGCTATGCTTAAGCAGAAACTATATTAATTGCTCAGCTAATACTGTCACATGGAAATAAGAAAATCATACGCATGTTTTTACCATGACAGAAAAAGTTTTCGTTTCTTGAAAACACCGGTATTTTCAGGGCTGTTCTGTTAAGGTTTTTGAACACCTGATGACACCAGTTAAAGGTGGATATATTTATTTGTATTTAGTAGTAACGATAAACATTCAGTTACAGTTAACACTTAATTAATAAAACACAAATATAGTTCTTTTTATCGTTTTTCCACGAACATATACAAAGAGGGATCTTTAAAGTAACTATATAACTTTCGAAATTAAGTTTTTCGTTGCCATGGGGATATTTATTTCTTCCCTTGTAGTGTACTGTTAAGGGAGCTTGTAATGTTGTACCACCATAAAATAAAACGATATTCCCCTTCAAACTTCCCAAAGTTTCAAGTTTCAGAATGTTACAACATGAGTCTTCTTTTTATGGTGTTTTTAAAAATAAACCTGGCAAAGGGGGAGTTATTTATCAATAAGCGTGGCAGTGAAAGAATTAAAGCTATTCTTGCAACAGTACATTCTTGGATAAAACATTAACCTCAACAAAGTTCTGTTCTTCTTCTTCTGTAGATGATACAACCCCAACTGAAAGATTTGTTACACTGGATATTCTAGTTTCTGACATTTTCTGTGCAAGTCGGACGCCCTGGTGTCACATCGCTTCAATAACTAGTCACGCATTGCTGTTTAATTTTGGGGAAATTATGAGAAATTTTGAAAAATGCTATTTGAAAAGGTTGTTCGTTGTACAGAACTTGAAGATAGCGTTGATATTCGGAAACATCTGTTAGCTGAGTTCTTGCACATATCTTAAAATATAACGTTCATAAATGGAAACAAAGCTCATGTAGATGTGTAAACCTTGAAAGTCGAGTTGTTCAGAACTTGAAAATAGCATTGATAACTGGACCAATTGTTGGTTGAGATGTTGCAAAAGAAATATCTACCGATGCTTTTTGCCAGACACTAATCATAACCGTATCTATCTGATACATGAGCCGATGTTTCCATGTATCAACGTTATATTTTAAGATCTGTGCATGAACCCAGCTGACAGATGTTTCCGTATATCAAACATGTTATCATGTAATTAATCTACGAACCTATTTTATTAATGGTCGTCCCTCTGAATTTACTATATAGATCATCATGCATAAAAAGTGTACACAAAGCGTATACGGACCATCATACTAAAAAACAACAAACAATGATACAGGCATTAAAAACCAAACGTAAGTTAGAAGCTAAAAATAGGCTTGTTGAACCTATTGCTTTCGTGAATGCTCGTGTATTACAAAGTCTCAGCTTTACAAATAAGTATTTAAGTTTTACACGTTAAACATACGTTTGGAGAAATATCTATTGAGATTTCAGAAAATAAAATTTTACATAAATCGTATCAAAATAAAGAAGTAAAAAGTGTCGTTGAAACTTTTATTGTTCGAAACTAAGAAGTCAATGCACTAAGTAAAATACAAACTTACGTAAGTTTTAGAAAAATATATATTTCGCCGAGGAAATCTTTCGTGTTTATTATAGTTAATACCAGTTTAAGCCGTACAAACGGTTCGTCTTAACCTGAAGGTTATGTGAATTCTTTGCTTTCTTGATGGAAATCTTTAAGCCACGTTTAACGTCAGGTAGAGAAGGAACGGAAGTCAGTCGTGTTCACATAGTTAGTTTCCAGCAGCTTTAAAATCTAAGTGGGCTATTAATCTACTTTACATATAACGAATGCGCTGCCTTTCTTTACTGGCTGTTGGAGCTAAAACTTGAAAAGGGTTAGGATATTTCAAGTGATATTTAATTTCACCTACATTCAGTGCTTATTCGTTTTCACTCATCCGTATATTCACAAAACTCGACACTCTAGTCACATCACCATCGTTATCCTTGTTACATGTAATGTAACGTAAAATCGTAATGTCCCGTAACGATGAATATCCCAAACGTCTTGTCTCACAGTTTTATCTTATATTACGATCTCATCAAATTTGTGTCGAAAACATTTTTCACACTTTCGTAGATTTAGCAGCTACAAAATGGGATAAGTGCGGGGATCGAACCTCGATATTCTTACGTGCTTACGTGTCATCTTATGGGATACAAATGTAGTTTGTGCGTTCATTAAGGTAATACCATATTTATTCTAAATGGATTTCTGCAAACCCTCCACAGTAAAACTAAACGCCCTCCGGTGGGACAGTGGTAAGTTTAAAAAAATACATCGCTAAATCAAGGGTTCGATTTCCTACGGTGGACACAACAGATAGCTCAAAGTCTCTTTGTTTAAGAAAACAAAAAAGCAAAACTAAAATGCGTCAAATGTTATTTAGCAGATTAAAAATCGCATACAAAACTTTTGCAACGTGTTAAAATATAAACAAATAATGATTATTAGTCAAAATGTTTTTTCTTTCCCGAACTGAATAAAACTTTAATATACATTATAGTTATTTTGCCGGCGTATGTGTTTGGTAATGACGTTTTACAGGATTGCAAGTTATACTTGCAATAAGTGAGCTCTAGCGACCACTTTTCAAGAAAAACGGTGCAATGGCCCGGCATGGCTAGGTGGTTAAGTCACTCGACTCGCAATCTAAGGGTCGCGGGTTCGAATCCCTATCACACCAAACATGCTCGCCCTTTTAGCCGTGGGGGCGTTATAATGTGACGGTCAATCCCACTATTCGTTGGTAAAAGAGTAGCCCAAGAGATGGCGGTGGGTGGTGATGACTAGCTGCCTTCCCTCTAGTCTTACACTGCTAAATTAGGGACGACTAGCGCAGATAGCCCTAGTGTAGCTTTGCTCGAAATTCAAAAACAAACAAACAAATAATCAAGAAAAACATTATCTTAATTTAAATATGATAACACAGGCACATGCTAGATATAAAAGAACATTGAATTTGTTTGTAGTTAATTTCGTATTTACTAATGCAGTTGTTAATTTGAAGAATCTTTTAAATCTATAATATGTTAATACCGAACAAGATAACAAACTACACAACTTCGACAAGTTATCGATATAGCTTTTATCATTGCTTCGGATGCATGTCAATATCATTTCGTGCTTACTTAAAGTAGATATCAATATTTTACATTTTATTTTCGTAGAATAAAATTCATAATCCTTATAAATCGTACAAGACATTATACATTTCCCCCCTATCCAGTCCTCGTGCGAATGTTATTACCTTCTCCCTAATGGTTCAAAAAACATATTAATAAATTTTTTTTTGGTTATTTAAATAAATTTGAAAGTCTAGCTTTCATTGCTTTCAACAGCTGCCTTTTGTATTTTTAAACAGATTCTCAGCTACATATTTATATGGTTAACAGCATACATTTATCATTGTTGCTTCATAAGAAACACGGATGCATTCCTACAAACGCGTTAAGCTTATTCGCCCACTATTAAGCAATTTCCATGGAATAAGACGTGTCTAGTAGATCCATGTTGCTATTTTTCCTGAATTTTCTCGAACATGGAGAATTTTTCACCAACTTAGTGTACTATACACGAACATTTTATTTTTATAACAATTCTATATACACATATACATCTTCTTTAAAATAGTACAATATTTAGTGCTATAGTCGAGATATGAATTATAATGATTGATGAATTCATATAGGTACGTCATTGACTCTTTAGGGCGGCCCAGAATTATCAGTTTTTCTGTGTAATACGTATGCAAATATCTGCCATATTCTTCCTATTAAAGGTGTGGCATTAATCACTCCCCGTGTAGCCTCACCGCAGTTCCCACAAGCATTTTCAAATAGGTTGCGCAGGTGGCAACGCGTACTCAAGCTACATAAGAAATACACTTTAGATTGTGGTGAAGAGTAATCTTTCCCAGCAGTTTGTTTCTCAGAAAATGCGAGACAGTAATTGTGTGTCGCAGGTCTCATTTATGTTTCAATTGTTCAGGTTAAAAGTTTAACAGAACAAAAAGATAAAAACAAGAGGAAATTCTCCAGGGAAAAAAGATAGAAACAAGAGGAAATTCTCCAGAAAAAAAGATAAAAACAAGAGGAAATTCTCCAGAAAAAAAAGATAAAAACAAGAGGAAATTCTCCAGAAAAAAAAGATAAAAACAAGAGAAATTCTCCAGAAAAACAAGAGAAAATTCTCCAGAAAAAAAGATAAAAACAAGAGGAAATTCTCCAGAAAAAAAAACCCGATAAAACAAGAAGAGCGCGTGTCTTATAAGCTCTATATTTTTGTCCCTGTGGCGGATATAACCGATATCATATTTCAAAGCTTAATTCATTTATTTATAAGTTACTACAAAAATATAACAAAACAACAACCAAACAGTATTTTGAATAAAACTTCCCAATACTTTATGATCCCTTAATAGGTGAACTGCGAATACCGGACTTACAAACACTAATTTGAATTGGAATGAAATAGGATTTTGCATGTCTTAAATAAGTTTATTGTTGGTGAATAATAGCCCAAGGGAGCACTATTTGAATAGCAGCAGTGCTGCTCTGAGTATAGTTTTCCTCTAGTTGTGTAATTCCCGCTCCCTTCATTATATTCTGTTCAGGTAGAGATGCTCTTCATGCATAGAACGATCTGTTGAAAAAATTCTATAAGATCAGCTTAAGATCACAAATCTTCTGTAATATTGAGCTTACGTAAACGTCGAATGTTTATTTTCTATATCACTGCCTGCATGAATTCCGCTTACTATTCCTGAGATACAAGGTCCTCAGGGCCCTGTTCCTGTCAGTCACTAAGATTTAATGTTGTGTTTAGCAAATAATTTGCCAAGATTTGTTTCTTTCTTTCCTTCCTTCTTCTTATGTTCTTTTTTTTTTTACGAATTACGTAAAATACGCTTTAATTCCTTTAAATGTGTTAATACTTGATAGATCTGAATGAACTGCGATGTATCATCATCTAATAAAGTCGGATTCAAAGTTTATATTTGTTTGAAAAGACCTCGGTCTGGAAGGTTTAAATGAAAACCAAGAACAAATTAAAAATTTGTAATATGATGCAGGAAATTAGACAGGTGGGAAAGAATTCCTGTGAACGAGTTTCTTTCCTTTACCTAAATGTATTACTGCTTTATCACTACTTAGTTTCTAATAGCAAGCTAATAATAACTGGATTGCAAAATTGCTAAGGTCAGGCTAACTTCTGGTTACCTTGTTATTTACTCAGATAGAACAACTGGACTGTTGCAGTTTTTAAATGAAATCCTCTACTAATACCAGTTGGATAAAGTAAACTTTTAAAACAAAATATTCCATAACGTACCAAATTAATCTATGAATTTACCAATTTATTATTTGACATTCCTGAATCTCTTTTATGGAAAGTCAGTAGATGGCAGCACTATCATCCGTGCTCTGTGAAAAACAAATAAGAATTAAAAAACAATATTTTGGTGTTAATGTAAACTTTTAGTTAAATTAAAAGAAGGTTTAGAAAGAAGACAGAAGGATAAAAGAAGATTTATAAAGAAGACAGAATAAAAAATAAATAGACAAACCGATAGATAGGTAAACTGCAAAACAACGAAAAGGGAGAGAAAAACATAGAAAGAAAAGATAGAGTAAAATAAAATATGAAATCGTGAAAGAGTTGTAATATCCTGTCTCTTCTAAAAACTTGGCCATTTGTTACATTCATTTATCAGAATATATTTATCACATTAATCTACTTGAGAATATTTTTGTTTCAGTATTTAGAATAAACTAATAAAAACACAGAATTTATCTGCTTGAAGTATGAAGGTTATGAAGGTTAAAGAAACAATAGATGACACATTTGTGACATTCATTTAGCAGAATATATTTATCACATTAATCTACTTGAGAATATTTTTGTTTCATTTTTTCATTATTTATAATAAACTAATAAAAACACAGAATTTATCTGCTTGAAGTATGAAGGTAAAAGAAACAATAGATGACACATTTGTTATTTGAAATGTCAAAAGCTTAGCGCCAAGTGTTCGGGATGATTCGTGTTTTAAATATAAAATAATGTAAATAATGAAACGATCATGACGATTATCATACATGTAAAGATATTTGTTTATTAGCTTCTTTCTCTTTTTGATATCTGGAACTAAGTATGATCGGTTTAAATAGGCTTAGTTACGTGCTTTATTTACCTAGATTTTATGAAGGCGTGGTTCAGCCCAATGAAATTCGAATAAAGATAGGGGCAACAGTTTTTATTATGAATGTAGACACAGATGTAATTTTTATGACAAAAAAGCTCCCCATGATTGATATTATTTAATAATTATATAGCACCTGTGTATATTTCAATCATTCACAACAACATTGTTAACATATTTGAAAGAGTAGGATAAGCCACTTGTGAGATAATCATATGACAATACAATCAGTTTTTTTTACGAATATGGAACCCCCAGTTTTTAGTGTTATAATCCTTCAGACATACCGCTAAGCTACTGGGAAGGGGGGGGGGAGGCAATATGATATGATTAAATTTTAGAAAACTTTTCTCTTTCCTTCTCACAAAACTTCTCCAGCATTAAAACTACAATGTTTCTACCACTGCGTTTTTCTTCATTCGTCAACTATTGCGAAAATAAACCCTGTACTTACGTTAGCACTGAACTATAACTTTACTTCAAAATGTAAAGAGTTTTGTGCTACGCATTATAGAATAGTAGCAAAGGTATCCGCGTTTTGCACATGACATATATTTAGTTGTTTCACGGGGATGGCGGGACGGCCTGCGTGTACGTTATTCAGTATGCTGGCCTACTGAGTAATGATGATAAGCAAAGGTGTGGCCATGCTACGCGCGGCATTAAAAGGCATCTTACTTTGGCGTAAGCTTACATAGTTAAAAATAAAATGGCTGTCAAACTCGAACCGTTTATTTATTGTTTATCTGCTTAAACCCAATCTTTGAGGATTCACATGGGTTCCTCTACCAGATTTTATTGAAAATGGTTCAGCCAGCTTAACACAAAGTCTTCTGCTGACGTCAATACACCAGAGGGACGAACAATTCTGCTATATATATATATATAGAGAGAGAGAGAAAGGGACGAATATTTATTTAACAGTCTTCGAGATGTATTTCTATATTCCTGCATAACATATAAGATTAATCATAATTTAAATTGGTAACTCCTTCATACAACTAACTGTAAATATATAAGAAAGCAAAATCTGGCTCGTTAGTTTTGTTTAAACGCAAACCTACAAGATAGATAATCTGCACTTTGTACGCCAGGGGGATCGAGCCACGGATTTTAGCGTTACAAACCCCGATACTCACGAGTGAGCTACAGGGAAACAGGGTTGTTAGGAGTACATGTTCCATGGAAACTAACTCGGACCAGCTAGTAATTCCCTTTTATATACATGTTGGTATTTCCAATTCATATTTTTAAACTATGTGAACAACTGAGCGTTGATTAGATATAATTTGTCTACCGCTATCATATTATACACTGAGTAATTTGTAATTATAGATGTTATTTGAATCTTATTTCACTGCTAGAAGGAAGGTTTATTTTCCAAAAGTGGTCGAGTTATCCGGGTTTTTATTTTGTGATTGATCTCACTTCCTACCCTACGTAATGAATAGAACTAATAATTTGTTTGATAGTGAATCAAGACTAACTTCCATTTTCAGAGTTCATCCGTAAAAACTTTTACCTACAACCATTTTAACCCAAAAGCCTTGATTTACATTCGGATATTATCTTTAGGGAAAAAGGTATTTGTTTTTCCCAATAGGTAGCGCTAACGTCTGTTTTAATTTATTAGATAACGAGTTTTCTTTATTTCTTCATCTTGTATCGGCTCATGTCTTAGACCAAATAGATCAAGGTTCTTCTTGTTTGTTTCTACAAGCAATATGTTCTCTTCATTACCAGATATTTTATTTACAATGTAACATGTCTTATCTTAAAGACGTTTATGATCAGAAAGCTTTACAATAAATGGCTAGTTAACACTATGCCATACCCTCCTCCCCCTTGATTAACCATCTGTATAGAAATTGCCAAACTGAAATGCCACAAGTAAAAAAAAAAAAGGGGGAAATATTCTTAGAATTAATTTAAATTGCTTTAAAATGCTCTCCAAATATACAATAAAGAGTATTTAGAGAAATTTGATCCGATTAATATTACAAGTATAAATATGAAAATAGTGTCTTATGAAAATGTGACAAACTTGGTGTCTCATGACAATCTGGGCACATGGAGAGGCGGATGTAGGCGGTGGTAATTCTTGGATTCCTGACTCCTACTTTCTAGATCAGTGGGGTAACTACCATGTATTCTTGTATGCTGAAGCAGCCACATAATTTTTACAATTTTCTTAAGATATGTGATATATATATTTAATGTATAAATATAAAATATAAAGAAATATAAAAGTAATGTCTTCCCATTCGTACATTCAAATTTTATTTTAATATGTTACTGGTTATAACGACTTGCCCCCCCTCCCCTTGAGACCCCTCATCAGGGCTTTGCATGTATGCATCCACATTCACTTGATGCTAGCTATGCCACAGTAGATGCCCCAAAAATGTTAAAACACAAATCAAACTTAGAGGTTACAACAGTTTATGAAGCCTAATTCTTTAATAAGATTTGATATTTTGCCAGAGAGCGCGTGACCACACGGCATACAGTTCGAACTGCACCTGGTCATTGCCAAACTGTTTAATTTTCATTTCGATTCCTTCAGAATTCCTCAAAATGAGCTAATTCTGCAAGTTCGAAAATAGGTTCTGTACACAAAAAAGTTGAAACAGATACTTTCCAGTTCATAGAAACATAGGATTATCATTTTATTACGTCCTTTCCATTCATCATCATCAACTACATTGTTATTTTCACACTACTTATTGAATGTATACAAAGATTATTAGTGTACAATAAAAGTCTACAAGGAGAGAGAGAGAGACGAATATTTACTTAACACTCTTCGAGATGTATTTCTATGTTCTTGCATAACATGTAAGATTAATCATAATTAAACTTGGTAACTCCTTCATACAACTTACAATAAGTAAACGAGAAAGCTAATTTGTCTCGTTAGTTTTGTTTCAACGTACTACTTATTAAATATATGCAAAGGTCTACAATGAACGAATTGTCATCTGTTCTGACAAAATGTTTCGGGAACCATTCTCGGACACCCATTATAGCTCTTTGTGATGACCTTCTCTTCAAAAATGCCGAATCTACATGTTTAGTGTATAATAAAGAGTTGAAAAATGGTACCTTTAAAGATTTGAGTAACGTTTTGTGATAAATTTATAGTGCTATTTCTGAATAGTGACGAAGTAATGTCTTATGAGCACTACATACTCGGAAAACACTGTTTCATGAAAGTTGAAATGTAGTCCCAATGAATATTTAGAAAGTAGTTCTTTACAACATATTTATAAATAATACCCTGCAAAATAATTGGCAACCTACCATTTAATGGGCGTTATTAAAAAGGGAGATTCTTGGAATATCTGAGAAATTTTGTTTCATAAGAAACTAAAATTTTGCAACTTGCGAAGATGTAATACGCGCTATGTCATAAGAAATTGAAAGGTGGTAGGTACCTCATGGATGTCTGAGTACTGAGTAATCCCCCATCAAAAGTTGTACACGTGAAATTACGGTTTATGAGGATTTAGACAATAATATGTGGTGAAAAGTCGAGACCTGTTGTCATTATGAGTAATGGTCTGAAAAAAAGAAGACTTACGAAGAATTGGAAAGTATTAATTAAGCGACGTTTCAAAAAAGTGTCTTATGAAGAGTTGAAAAATGGTAGGCCTGTGTTTTGGTGCTTTAAAGTATAGTGGCTTGTGGGTAATTGGAAAGTGTCGCCACGTGGCAATCCGCGAAAAAGTTCTTTATGAGGAGTTGAAAATGAAATTATGTGAAGATTTATTAATTCCTCATGAAGAATTGGAAAATGTTGCCCATAAAGATCAGATATGTAATGAATCACGAGTGGTTAATATGGCGTATCCTATGAAGATTTGAGTAACAGTCAGTCTTCTTTTAATTGAAAAGCAATAAACTGTCAAAATTCGAGGAAAATAGCCATGATGAGTTGAAAACTGGCAGACTTTGTAGATGTGAGAAGCAATGCTTCATAAAGGAATCTAAAAATACACATTGTGAGTATATATGAGAAATAGTAACCCCCAAGCAGTTGACAAATTGTATCCTGTAATCATCTGAGTAGTGTCTCATAATCATTTAAGAAATAGCACTCTATGAAGATCTGAAAGTAGTTTCTTGTGAGCACTTGAAAAGAATTGTGCATTGAGTTTAAGTTATACTCCACAGTTTTATAATTTTTCCGTTATACGTACGAAGTAAAGAGATTTGTTAATCCACATGAACACTTGTTGAAATAAAAAAAATGCTCGTATTTTCTAGAAGTGATTTGTTGACTCAGTAACATAAGTTGGTATCGACAGCTCATTGTTTCCTGTACGTATGTAAGACATTTTTGCACCAGTGCAATGAATTCTTCGCATAATTGATAGTATTATTTGAAAGACTTTGATGATGAGCCTAAAGACACTGAATCTAAGAATATGTAAGCGCTAATGGTACTAGTCTCCACTTGTTCAAGATACTCCTTTTCATACAACTTCTCAACCCAAATCAGTCAGCATCGTCACGTCTACAACAAAAACAATTAAACGGTCACTGATAATTCTATTTTGATTGTTCTCTTCTATACACACGTAACAGTAAATAAAACGACATCTCAATCCCGGTTTTTAATTCTTCTCTGAAAACATCTTCTCAACGCACTTATTAACGTTCAACTGATGAAATAAGTTTAAACTATTTTTCGGTATTCGAGATGCACTGACCGTTTTTCGAATGGTATGGGTTCCACAGATTATTCTCATTAAGTCTGTTCTGTTTCAGACTATTTGATCTATAAGAACAGCCATTATGATTTCTAAAAGATAGAAATCACTAACATGTTTTTTTTTTATCCTTCTTTCTAACTGTACTGGTTTCTTTATACCATAGGTTAAGAAATACATTTACCTACCATGTTCCTGCTGTGTAGGAAATTCATCGTTGTTCTGCCACGTGAAGCCCATTATGATAAGTAGTTTCTGATTACTGTATAGGTTTGTGTAGGAAATGTACCATCAAATGAGTACAGCGATAACGCAGTACTCTGCATGGCAGCTTTATAACTTAGTGGCTTGTTTTCTAGTGGCGAAACTTGACCTGCATGTTTCTTTCTTTTTTTTTAACTGTTGACTGCACTGTACTGTATAGTTATAAGCATTTTTACGCGCGTCATTCATGACAGACTCAACTTATACTTGAAACCAAAGTATAAATAAATATTTATTAGAAAAAAGCTAGACATAAGAATATCTTGTTGCATATAACATGGTTTATAAAATATTGTTCACAATTTCCCTCAGAAAATGAACTTCGGATAAAGCTTATCCTTGAAAATAATAACTTAATGACTATTCTTTAGAACGCTCGAGTCAGGTACTAGTTTTTATAAACTAGAAAACGAATTAACCGGATTAGCTCGTAGTATCAATGATTTGTACAAAGGATGTGCTGGAAGGAAAGTAAGGTATTATCCCATACGTTATAAAGTGGACGTGGAATTCGTGACCACTATTTTAAGCCTAGATACATATTGTTTCTTATCATCCATCTTCAAGCATGAACTTCCCCTGACGGCGGGGCATAGGGGGTAACGCTCGGAACTCTCATATCTTCCAAAAAATATAGGCTGACTCACGCCCAGCGCGATTCTTCTATAACTAAATGAGCTAAAGGATTTTATTTTTCATCTTTTAGTTATTAAAAATAAATAAATGATTTTAGGGTAAATGTAATATATCCAGGAAAGAAAACTGTGCGAACATATGTAATACGTCCACAGTTATGTATCTGATCTAAACCTGTTGTACAAAATAATTTCATCTATACACTCGTGGTTGCCATTCAAGATAATACCGAATTAAAACCTTGTCAAGTTCTTTCATAACTGTTCATGACTTTTGTTGTTTTTGTTTTTTTCCTGGGGTAACTAAGGTTAAGTAATCTCACACACAGAAAAGTACGTACCTGTTTATGTTGTATACGTCTGCAGAGTTTCAGTGGAAAACTTTAAATTAGGTAAATGTACTACACATAACATAATTGCTATTCCCCGGTGGGACAGCGTAAGTTTATGGACTTACAACTCTAAAATCCGGGGTTCGATTCCCCGTGTTGCACACAGCAGATAGCCCAATGTGGCTTTGCTTTAAAACAAACAAACACAGTTGTTTTTAATTCTATAACGTAGTTATCCATAACTCTCCTTTATTCCCCTTTCTTTATCTATAAGAACTTAAAGTGGCTTAACTTCTTGTCTCGTCGAACTGCAATAATTGTTTGATATATATATATATATATATTCTGTTATATATTTCAAATTGGGCAGGGATGATCCTGTGGTAGAGCTCTGGATTCCCCCTTTCTTCATCTATAAGAACTTAAAGTGGCTTAACTTCTTGTCTCGTCGAACTGCAATAAGTGTTTGATATATATATATATATTCTGTCATATATTTCAAATTGGGCAGGGATGATCCTGTGGTAGATCTCTGGATTCCGAAACTGTGAGATACCACAAAATATTCCCATCACTTTAAGCTATGAGTACGTTATAAGAGTGATAGTTAATCCCTTAGCGGTGGTAGGGCGGTGCTGTCCATCTGGTCAGTAGTTCGAGAGATATTCTTAATGCCATGAATTAAGCTAATAAGAATACATTCATAATTTTAATGTCAAATAGTATTTTATCATTTTTTAAAATTAGACTTCTTTTCATAAATAAGTTAAATAATTTTGAAATGCGATAGGGAAATGCACATATACAGCAGTGGTATTATTAGTGTCATTTGAATCTGGTTTTATGCGAAAGGAAATATAACAAGAAACTGTATAAGTAAACTATGAATATTGTAGCTATGTATTCACTAAAACAACTAACAGAACAGTTTTTGTGAATATCAAAATAACTTAAGGTAATTTATTAGTTTCACCAGTTTCAAAACTTGCCAAAGAAATGTGATTTTTATCGTGTGTTTTTTAACGAAAACTTTAGCTTTTTTTCCCGTTTTTTTTCAAACACGAACTTTTTATTACTTTTGTTTCGGATATTGGTTTTACTTTTTTATATTAAAAGAAGAGGGAGATAATTGAATTTTGTTGAGCATGATGAATCGTATATTTTGTTCCAGTCTGAAGAAAGTTTAGTTATTTATGTAATTCGATGCTTGAACAAGATGTTGCGAGATGACGTCTTTGGAATGGTAGAAAGGAGAGCATGTCCAGTCTGAGAAAGAACAGACGAGTTAAGAAAATAATGAATAAAGCACGATTTAATAGCTTCGGCTTTCTTCGTGAAAATCGTGAGCCGAGTTGGTGGAAATGATAACTCACAACGTTGAGATAGTGAAGGCGATAACGTTCAGCTATTGGCCTGTTGAAGCTTCCAAGAGCATTTTGTTTCAACTCAAGTAAGTTTTGGAAACGTCATCTTCACAAAAGCCAGCCCTGCGAACAGGATTTACATCTAACTGGATAAACATTTTTGTGTTTAGTTAAATTACAGCCGTTGAAGTGTTCGTGAATAGGAGACTAAAATATATTCTCATTTAATTCCAATGGAGAGATGAGCTCAGAAGTAGCCGTGGTATTCGTGATGAAGATAAGATCTTTCATTGCCACTGCGGTACAC
This sequence comes from Limulus polyphemus, assembly GCF_000517525.1. NCBI lineage: Eukaryota > Metazoa > Arthropoda > Merostomata > Xiphosura > Limulidae > Limulus > Limulus polyphemus. The sequence goes on along the minus strand of NW_013666187.1, from coordinate 224,513 downwards.
GTCCTGGGGTTCCCGGAGATCCTCAACTTAACTTGAAGACTTCCGCTGTCGTAAACTGAATACAGAGTAGGCCATCAAAGATTGCCCATCCTTTTACATAGCACGCAATGACTCCATCATTTCTTTGAATAAATAACAGTACTAATAATTGACCAACATTTCAGATGCTTATCTATACAACTATCCATACAAGTTTATGATAATCATAGCAATTGCTATTGCACTATTATTAACACATTCCATAAGAAAGCGCCCTCTTACGGTGATTCGAAGGGAAAAACTTTATTTCCACGTTTACTAGTAGTAAAATGATGATACATGATAACTAACTAGTTTATGACTTATATTACAATATTAATTCAATGAACGAACCTATTTCTTATCACACAAAATAAAAAAAAAAACAGTGGAAGAAAAGTGTGTCTTAGAATTTTAAAAATCTTTAACATATTTAATATTTCTTAGTCATGATTCACAACCAGATTAAACATCTTTCAGTCTAAAACTTTACTATAAATATTAATATATAAAGATGACTTGTGTGCTAATTTGAATGGTTCTTTCATTTACTCATCACTATTTGAGTCTGTTTGTTTGTAATTATGCACAAAGCTGCACAAGGGCTATCTGTGCTCTGCCCACCACGGGTATCGAAACCCGGTTTCTAGCGTTGTAAGTCCGCAGACATACCCCTGTGCCACTGGGGGGGCCACAAGAGTTTAGTATATATATATTAATATATAAAGATGACTTGTGTGCTAATTTGAATGGTTCGTTCATTTACTCATCACTATTTGAGTCTGTTTGTTTGTAATTAAGCACAAAGCTACACAATGGGCTATCTGTGCTCTGCCCACCACGGGTATCGAAACCCGGATTCTAGCGTTATACGTCCGCAGACATACCCCTGTGCCACTGGGGGGCACTATTTGAGTCACAAATATTAATACACAAGATTTTAGTATTTTTCTTGGAGGCCGTCCATTTTCAGAGGTGAGATTTTAGATATCAGAAGAAATGTAATATTGTATAAGAACAATACGCTCAAAATACTAGTAAAGCTACTTTATTTGACGGGCCATAATAAATGACTTAGAAATAAATATTAATAATAAAAGAGTATTATTAAACTTACGGAGCAAGTCAATATAAACCAATTTCTTGTAATAGTTTTTTATGTTATTATTAATAACTTTTTACGACACAAAGCAATATATATTTATTATGTAACGGCGCTAAACTAGGTAAAAATAAAATATAAAAATCCCAGTGTAATAATATGTAATAAAAATAATTACATTTTATCGAGTGCTTTAAAAGTTTAGGGAAGATATGATTAAACATCTGTCGAAGGTTTGAAGCACCAGATTAAACTAAAGTTTAAGCTAGGAGTTAAAAGTCTTCAAGTTAAAGCTAGGAGTTAAAAGTCTTCAAGTTAAAGCTAGGAGTTAAAAGTCTTCAAGTTAAAGCTAATATCTAAAAACCCGCCGTACGTTTCGACGCTAATAAAATAAATAA
>NW_013666187.1:191606-222974 GCF_000517525.1 Limulus polyphemus | reverse complement strand
AACAACACCTCGCCGACGGAAGTTGTTGTTGTTGCAGTAATTTTTTAGCAGGTTGTTTTTCACGAGGCGGAGTTGCTAGCCCCGCGCCTCCTCCTTTCTCATCTTGGACTTCGGACCAGGCAAATGTGGTAGCATCCCTGCCGGGGAACGAACCCGGTACTTTTGGATTAGAAATCCAACGCGCTATCCACTGCTATAGGGACACGCGTTTCGATGCTAGCTAATGTCGAAACATGTTGAAAGGCTTAACTATTGGTTTTAATATTAAAAGTTCTTATCTTTATTTGTGTCCGGTGTTTCAAAAGTGTTTAATAGTCAAAATCACTGACATTGTGATGGAACATTGGAGTTTAGATTATACATATGCCACCATAGGGCTCTATAAATGACAGATTGTAAAAACACAGATTATCTCAAAAATCGTTAAGGAATGCTTACATCTCTTACACTTGTGTGTGTGTAAAACAAAACCTATTGTGAGTTCTAGTACTTTTATTAATCACCAGGAATTATCAAGATATTGACAAATAAGAACAAAGGCATTAGTAATACCGTCATGAAAAACTTAAGTTTTTGTTCCATAAAGAAACAAAGGAACTATTTCATTGCGTTCTTGCATAAAATTATACGATTAAAAGTCATTCTCATAACAAGAAATTCGAATAGTTGCAAAATCGAAATCAGTTTTCATATTAGGTATCAGCTACATTCGAGATTCCTACAAGTCAGACATAGCTGCTGACCAATTAATATAACCCGTGCTTAATATGCGGCTAATCTTAACATATAACACGACTTGCTGTTAGAGTTATAAAGCCTCCACAGATGAAAATGTGTAGCGTTTTCATAGACGACTATCGTACTCAAACATTGAACCTTCCAATACGCACCTCGTCACGATAATTACTAATACACGTTCAGTCTTTGATTTGCTTTGTAAGTGAATATTTTTCGTTTTGGCTGTGTGATTAATAGAATAACAATTCAGTATTTTTTATGACTAGAAAGTGAAAGACATATACAAGATCAATATCATCAAATGTAGCTTCGTGTTGAAGATGTGTTTAGTATGTTTGGAAACAAGATTAGCATTGCAGATAAAAATAACCTTAAGTTATCTTTTTGTATTGTAGATAAAAATAACATTATGTTCTCTTTTTGTAGCAATGTAGATAAAAATAACCTTATGTTATCTGTTTGTAGCTTGCAGATAAAAATAACCTCATGTTATTTGTTTTTAATATTGTAAATAAAATATTCTTACATTTTCTGTTTGTAACCCTGTAGATGAAAATAACCTTATGTTATTTGTTTTTAGCGATGCAGTTAAAAATAACCTCATGTTATTTGTTTGTAGCTTCCAGTTAAAAATAACCTTATGTTATTTGTTTGTAGCTTGCAGATAAATATATCTTATGTTATCTGTTTATAGCAATGCAGATAAAATAACCTTTTGTTATCTGTTTGTAGCATTGCAGATAAAATAACTTTATATTATATGTTCCAGCATTGCAGATAAATATATCTTATGTTATCTGTTTTCAGCATTGCAGATAAAAATAACCTTATGTTATTTGTTTTTAGCATTGCAGATAAATATATCTTATGTTATCTGTTTTCAGCATTGCAGATAAAAATAACCTTATGTTATTTGTTTTTAGCATTGCAGATAAAAATAACCTTATGTTATCTGTTTGTAGCTTGCAGATAAAAATTACCTTATGTTATCTGTTTATAGCACTGCAGATAAAAATAACCTTATGTTATCTTGTGAGTAACTCTGCTATTGGGATAGTAATGAAATATAACAGGTAAATAATTTCTTAGTCGGTAGATACAAACTCTTGTTTCTGTGCAATTCCTTTTCACGTCGTCCTAATTCGCCAACCTGCGCTAGCAAACAGAGAATTCTGTTAGGAACACGCATCACTAATCAGAGTAAATTAATTGTCTCGCGTATATTTCCAGCCTACTGAATTCTCAACTTCGTGTAATGCATATCACAGAAACATCGAGTCTTTTTTTTTTTTCTTTTGCTATTAAGATGACAAGACAAATATCAGTTGGCACTTTTGTGGAACTTAGCCGGGAATTCCCGCCCAAGATAGCTCCACAACCAGCTCGTTTCTAGTCTGAAGATGGTATCTTGTAGAGGGTAGGCTAGTCAGTCAAGGTTTATCAAGAACCCTCGGGTAGTTTTATCCCCCCCTCCAAAAATTGAGAGTTGAAAGAAAGTGCTCTTGTTAATAAAATGTTGTTTGACGTAATGATCAGTTGAGCGTCGTATCCCAGTCTCAAATGTAACCTGTTCGGGCTAAAGTTGACATTTTCCATGTTACCTGATCTGTTTGTAGCAGTAGTTCAGCTGCCATCGATTTAGATTAATAGTTTGTCTGTCTCTTTCGGTTGTTAAGAGCTGTTGCCAACATTCTGTCAGATACTCTGGTGATAGCTATGCAGAGTTGATAACAGGGAGAAATTACTGCTCCGAATCAAGCTGCTGCTTTTAGCTTGATTGATGCTATTACAAAGACGTAAGGTTAAGGTATAAGAGATAGAAATATTGAACAGAAAATACTTGTCTCGTCAAGAGGTTAACATGTGATTCTCATTTTCACTTTTATGTGCAACATTTGATAATAACGCTATATGCAAATAAAGTAAATCAATAAATAAAGATATGTTGAAAATTTACTATGTGAAAACAAAGCAATCCAGTTTTTTTCTAGTTAAGTAGCAACAACAAGACTTTCGGTTACCTAAGTATATTCCAACTCTACACAGTAAAGTTTCAACTAAAATATCCATTCTGTACATAATGGGCTATATTATATACGCAGTGGACTATATTAGATATATTTCCACTCTTGTTAGCGTGTGTTCTTTTATCCTAGTAGATAACGCCTGGTGGTGAAACCCAGATACCTTTTTCGTTCACCAACAATGCAAAAACGTACGTAAAAGTAATTGAACGCTTATCTTTGGAAAGTACAATTTGAATTCTTAAAAAAAGGCAAACATGATTCTAAATAAGTTTTAAAAAATAAGTAATTTTAATTAGTGATTATGCTCTGTTTAAGAGAGTAGTGTAGCTAATGTTATTGTTTTACTGACACCACTGTTTTAAGAAAAATAACCATTAATTGTTTGTTTTGAACAGGAAAGTGCAAGATATTACGTAGAGGTATCAAATCTGTTAAAGCAGTGGCGGACTACGTTTTCAACAAAGTTATCAGAGAAATGATTAAATTTCAAAAACGTTTTTAGCTCTCAATATTTTTTGATATAATAGAAAATTGGCAGTCTAGAAAATTGAATTTAAAAGCAATACAGAAAGTTATCAAAATTGGACAACAATAAATCATATTTCTGAGGAGGCTAATTTGTTCGGTGTGTACCAAAGTATCTGAAAATAGCAACCAGGGATCGTTCGTATGTTCTGTAGCTGAACTTAAAATGTATCATAAATATTGCATTGGTAATAAAGTAACTTATAGTATATAACTGACACTTGCAACCGTCGGTACTGGGAGAAACTCCATAATTAGAGAATTAAGAACAAAGACAACTGAACGTTTTACAAGTGCTTCATTTATAAACGACCATGGTTTCGCCAATAAAAGCCCATTGTGTAACTTTGTGCAAACAAACCCACATACGGAAATGGTCCAGCATATTTTGGTTCGCTTGTTTGCTTGTTATTAAGCACAGAGCCACAAAATGGGTTATCCGTGGTGTGCAGACCACGGATACTGAAACCAGATTTCTAGCGTTATAAGTCCGTAGACTTACCACTGTGCCACTGGAGGGCCCACATATGGAGGGAACAACAAAGCCTGGCGAAATCCTGGTCGTTAATAAATGAAGCATTTGTGAAACGTACACCTGTATTTGTTTTTTCCTCAATTCTGTAATTTATACTACTTATAGTTCCTAAAAAAAGAGACTACTTTTACGAAACAATTATTAATGAAACCTTCAAATTACTTACGCATAGCAAGTGTACGTTTTTTTATCCTATAAATGCGAGTCAACAACACGAAAAACTGAACTTAGAAAAACGTGTTTCGTTAAACCATTTAAAATATTTTAATAAGAAAAGAAAACAACCGCGCCAATCAGATCATTCTTGCAAAGAAATATAAATGTGTGCAATGAATGACTCAACATCAGACATTATGAAATTAATTAAGAGAAAAAAAAACTCAACGCTGTATTAATTGTGAGCGAAGTAGAAGTATGAATAATCGTGACAACAATGTACTCAAACGAATTGACAAATTATGCCTTTCGCGTTAATTAATAATTAATACTATTGGTCCTGATATACGAACTTTAGGCACGCCACACACAGTATTAATTTTCATTTCCTGCAAGATTTACTCCTGTAAATTAGATTCTAATGATAAGTGATTTGAAAAACTTACTTTTATCACCTTTTGTTTAATAATGTTTACTTACAGTAACTTTTCATTCGCTTACCCATTTTTATTGCAACATAGTCTTTATCCTTACAAATAATTGCATAATATTCCTGGGATATACTCACAAAATATAACCATGTTGAAATGTGTTATTACTATTCGAACTGAGATGGTACTAGAAACCGGTATTCGCCGTTTATCAACTTAAACAATGAAACGGAAGTAAATAAGTATAACCTGCATTTCTTAAGACGCAAACCGATAATCACATCGTGAGTTAAGGCCTTATTTATATTTTGTTAAGTAGATAGAGCTGTAATTACGTCATTCAGAAAACTTTGGTCGTGCATTAAAATTATCAATCAAACTTTGCTATGTCATTAAAATGACCAATCAAACTTTGCTATCTCATTAAAATAACCAATCAAACTTTGCTATTTCATTAAAATTTCCAATCAAACTTTGCTATATCATTAAATGTACCAATCAAACTTTGCTATTTCCACTGTGGCATCACGTTTTCCTTTCATCCCGAAGGATAGACGGGTTCTTAAAATCTCTCTGTCACTACAACTTGTGTTTGTTATATGTATGTAAAATAAGGCGCAAGATCGTTCCTCGACTTCCGAATGTGTAACGTTTCGTATATACGGACTTACCAGAACAAACGCTAAGGCTTGAGTCAGGAATCTACAAGTTTTGTAATACATTCCAACAACGTCCCCTTTTAAACCTTTCGTTCTTACAGCCTCAGTAAATCCAATTTGCGCTTAAAATGTCTTTATACTCCTAACTCGAATGTTCAGAATATAAATGTTTTAAATTTTAGAGCCTAATACATCACAGTGACCAATTATTCTTCTCTCTCTCTCTATAGGATTGTGTTTGCATTTTGTAGTCTCATTATACTTAGCAATAATGTGAGTTTCAACATTCTGCTTTTACAGCTTATTTTACATGAGGAAATAGCTACGGTATTAGAATATATATAGTTTTCTGTTGCTAGGTTTTTGCATCATCAATCATATTTCTAAATAACAAATCTGATAACGTTTATCCTTCGTATTTGAATTCTTTCTACGACTGGGCGAAAACGACTTTTTTATAGTTATTTTGATGCCACTAGAGGGCAATACGAGAAGAACATTAGTTAAGAATTATATGTTTAATAATTTTAGAATGTGAAACTAATTGTGACATGCTTACTATATTACCAAATTAAGGCCTATTCACTGACATTTTTGTAACAAAAATATATATATCGTATGTGACCCAGTTATTTCAAAATAGTGCTTTAGGGTAAAATGTAAAAAAAAAGTGTTAAACAATTTATTAATTCAATATCGTGAAACACACATGTATACAATTACCAGAAAAGTACCTTTGGAAACATACAAAACTTTATAAGATGTGTATAACAAATATTTATAGGAATTTCTACTATGAGAAATGGTAACATTGACATTCAACTGGATTCTTCAAACGTTGTAAGTGTAACGACCTCCAAGTTGTTGTATCATATTATTGGTCTTACAAATACAGAATTCTGTATACTTATGTATGTTCATAAGACGAAAAACACTGAATATACTGTAATACGTTTTACTTGAGAAAACACAACTTACAAATACATAAAATATAATTTTTAATCAAACTTGGAACCGGTTAACAAAAACAGAAATTGCCAACTTGGCATCTGTTATGGCTTCTGTGTAGCGTTATCCCTTCAATGGCACAAACAGAGGATTTTCTTCGTGTTGTTCCTTCACTGCCACAAACATAGGGTTTTCTTCGTGTTGTTCCTTCACTGCCACAAACAGAGGGTTTTCTTCGTGTTGTCCCTTCAACGGCACAAACCGAGGGTTTTCTTCGTGTTGTCCCTTCACTGCGACAAAAAGAGGGTTTTCTTCGTGTTGTCCCTTCAACGGCACAAACCGAGGGTTTTCTTCGTGTTGTCCCCTCACTGCCACAAACAGAGGGTCTTCCTCCATCGGTGTAAAACACCATAGTAAGTTAATTCATTATTCAAGTGGGGGTACTTTTTCTTCCTAATCTGTGCCTCGTTTTGCTAACCTGTCCCCCCAGAAGCGCCCTCGGGGAGATTGTATACTTATCACTCTTAATACAAATAGTAGATATCCTATCTGTTGTGGGCTGTTGTGACTGTGGGCTGTTTATGGTTCTGTGATTTAGTGATTCTGAATTGCATGAGTCCATTAGAAATATAAACTAATACAAGCGACTGGATACATTCTCTATCATCTCTTCTGTTTCCTGATTCCTTTACGTTATTATTCTCCAAAGGAACTAGATGAAAAACATATAAAAAAGGAAACATAAGCAATATATCCGAATTCTGATCATGGTAAAATAATTTGTTTTTAATTTATTGTCTATAATAGTAGATGAAGTAGAGACGTTGTTAAAAAAGTGGACACGAAAGGGCTAGGACAAAAAACACAAGCATAATAGACAAAATGAACTGAATACAAAAAAACATATTTGTTGTCACAAAGTGATTACTTACATACATTCACCTTACTTAAGCCTTAAAAAAGCCAATACTTCAGCTAATGAAACCAATGGAGATGCTCTATGGAGTAAGTTAACTGTAATTTGACTTACTAACTTAAAAACAAGCTCGTGTCCTTTTACTCAGACGTGACTAATACTTTCGCTTGATATAAACGAACTTATCTCAAACCTGAACATATACATGGTTAGCCAACCAAATAAAATAAAAATCAATACAGCAATATAACTCAAGTACTCAGACATTAAAAATATTGAAATAAAATTGTTGAATCGATATTGAAACTCTCACTGTAACCCTGTTTGCTATTCTTTAACCTTTATGTTCACAGAAAACAAATCTTTACCACACATCCTTGCCAATGGTTATTAAACCCTGTGAAAAGGAGTGGAAATACCTTTTGCTCTTTAACTCAAGATGCAATGTAGAAAGCATAGGACCTATTTCACGAGTCAAAAAATAACCCTTTGAAAAATTCTAACTCCTAGCCTTCTGAAACTAATCACGGACTGATTCAAGCTGTTCCAGAAAAGTCCGACCCCTATTAGGTTACTAAAGACAACGGTATATTATGAAACCAACAGGCTTAGAATGAGCATTGAAGTAATAATGGAGATTATTGTAACGATATATTTGTGTACAAAAAATGGGCGTAAAATCGAAGAAATATAGAATTAACCGTAACAAAATATCTCTGTGCATATATATATATATATGTCTGAAATGTAACAATAAATAGTTGAAATAATAATTGTCGCATGCAAGTTTTTAGAACATAGAAATATACGCCAATTCCTAAACTATGACAGATACAAAACTGGAAGTAATGTGTGTGTATTTTAGCACTGTATTATTCTTAGTATCATGGAAATACTGAGCGACTGCACACTGTTTTCAATGTTTGCGTTTCTGGAGTGTCTCACGTATTTGATAACACCGTCCGTTTACCAGTGAATGTATAGCGTTTATAATTATATGTAACAGATGATCCGCTTTACAGAGAATTCAAATTCATTGTGTGTGTTTCTATCGAAGTGAAAAATCCACGTGCAGGAGAAACGTGCCTGGTGGAGAAACGAATACGTGTTTGCGCCTGTAGGTTGAGCTGTTATTTTTTTAAGGTGTGTGCCGGTGATAAATTTAATTAAGTACAGAGTGATAGCATATGAATAGAGGATTTATATCCCCGGGTCATGCCCTAGTAGAAGCTTTCACCATTCTGTCCCGAGTAAGGATTTGGGTGATAAAGAAGAGAGAGAATCAGGCGTTTGAGGGAACCCCAAAAAGCGTATTGTGGAACGTTTGTTTTCTCGTTTTTTTAGAATCGTCAGAATGAACTTTTCCATTATTCAGTAATTTAAGCCCCTACTTGTAAAAGCGGTAGAAAAAGATGCCGCCAGAAGTCCACACAAGGTAGAATGTTTTACTTGATTTTATGTTTTAACGGTCAATAAATACAGTTTTAGACTGCATGAGGTTAACGAGGATTAAGAGTTGAGAGGCGTGCCACACTTTCAAAACAAATCAAGTAAACCTAACGCAATTTCATGACTACACTTTACATTCCAGTATCTTTAAGATGGCAGTTGGAGACAGCATTTCTTAAATCAATAAATCAGGTTGACCTTTAACTTTGTGATCACGGGCATCTGTTTGATATACACATTTTTCTAAATTCGTACTGCCTCATTGTGCGATTTTTCAATAAGATGTTCAAAGTTACCAAAGGAATGAATACTACTACATTTATAAGCAATAGAGACAGATGATGTTTATACCATCATTAAACCTCTGAAAGCTTATTGATAGTACTATTGCGGAATCATCTAAAGGTATTAACTTTATCAAAGATAAAATTATTAATGTAGTATTTAAATCAAGCCAAAGTAAGCTCTACGTAGAGCAGAATCAATTAAAGATGCTTTTCAGAGGATAAATGATTAATTATTTAAAAACTGGATACTGAAACGTGTATTCTAACAACTTGGAGCACCACAATAAATCACTGAAATAATTAAAACGAAAACAAATATTCCAAAATTGTTGACAGACTCCAGCAACATTCTATAATTTATGCTTCTTTATATATATGTATCAGGTATTTTTGATTATATTTTACAAATCTGTATAACGAATCAGGTGCAAGGGATTACGATACAGCAATTTAAGTAGCGTCAGTTTCATTAAAAAATTTTAAGGATCTATTAGATTTTTTTTTTCTCTTATAGTGTTTGAATTCGTATCGAAAATAATCTCGTGAATAGATTAGTTTGTTTGTAAATACGTACAAAGCTACACATTGAGCTATCTGTGCTCTGCCCACCACGGATATTGAAATCCTGTTTTTAGCGTTGTAAGTCCGCTGACATCCTGCTGTATCACTGGGGGAGGGGCGGCTATCTGTGTATGTTTTATTATAGCAAAGTCACATTGGGCTATCTGCTGTGTCCACCGAGAGAAATCGAACCCCTGATTTTGGCATTGTAAATCCAAAGACTACCGTTGCCCCACCGGGGGATCTGTGCTCTGTCCACCACTGGTATCGAAACCCGATTTCCAGCGTTGTAAGTCAGCAGACATACCACTGTGTTACTGGGAGGTGGGGCAATAGATGAGGGAGTAAGATAATACGAGTCATAAAATACTAGTCAGAGCCATGCATCAGGTAAGAAGACTATATCCACTTCGCGCTTCATACTTAGCTACTTTATGTTTTAGTACGGATTTTATTCTTCGTTTTTCTAAGTTTTGTTGTTTCAGCTCATAAAACGGTGTTATACACTGACCATTCATAACTGTTTTATACTCTGTACACAATTATAAATGCCGTTACTTTATTGTTTACGTTACCTGTAGTTTTATTAAATAAAGTTACATACGTGTAATTTTATTAAATAAAGTTACGTACGTGTAGTTTTATTAAATAAAGTTACGTACGTGTAGTTTTATTAAATAAATTTACGTACGTGTAGTTTTATTAAATAAATGTACGTACGTGTAGTTTTATTAAATAAATGTACGTACGTGTAGTTTTATTAAATAAATTTTCGTCTATATAAATGAGTTTGTTTGTCTGACCGCGTCAATTGTTTTCCGATAGACCAGGATTTATCGATCTAACACATAATGCCTGCAAGAAACTGCAGCTTAAATGGCGTGTGTGAAAATGATAGAATAAGGAAAATTGAAGCGAAGGGCATGAAAACTACCGCAAATGTCTTGCAGGTAGCAAGCTAGTTTATTAATATAAGTCTAATTGTGAAGGGCTTCGAATAACAGTTTGGCATACACTTCGAACTAAGTGATCAATAGAGCAAAATTATGATCTAAGCACGTCAGCTAGTGTATTATTTACTCATCAGATGGAGAAAAAAAATTTTTAATGACCTCATTGCCTAGAATAAGTATGAAAGATAATGTGCGTGTTTTGTTTTGACAGACTTGCCGAAACTGAACAAAACAAAACGTTATTGGCTTAATTAATTTTTCTCCATCGGATGGCGAAGTATGCGATGTACTATGAAATAATGCTTGTTTATGTTAAACACAATGGGCTATCTGTGCTATGCCCACCACAAGTATAAGCTCACTAACTTACCGCTGATTCACTTGGGAGGGGAGGGCATGAAATAATGCAAAAGTCAAATTATCCGATATATTAAAAATAATAAAGAAACCGGAAAGTGTAAGACAATGTAAATAACTTCAAATGTTTGAAGCTAAGTCAAGGTAATGTCTTATCTTCATGATTCACCAGTTAAGATCAGTAAAAAGCAGTGGTTATGTCTGTACAAGCACTATGTGTGGCCTTACAGGCCTTTGGATTCTTGCTCTCCTGTCTTTCAGACCTCTATAAAGTATCACCAACATTCATGAAATGAGGCTACACCCATTCTAAAATTCTAATTTCTGCATTATGGGAATGGCTAACATATATCATTTTTTCCTCGAGGGAAAAACCTCGATATTAAAGCTTTGAACTCAAATGCTAATATGATATACGTGACTAATTTACGTGACGACTGTTTGAATTTAATATACATAACATATACAATGGAATTTTTTTTAGTACCGTGCAGTAACTGATGCTCTCCTATTTTTAAGACTCATTGCTATAAAAATTGTCAAACTAACCAAACATTTTAGATAGAATTTACACTCTTATGTTAATACTTTTATTCACGGAGATCTGTTTATTTATCTATCTGTCTACAAGGGTGTGTGTGTGTGTGTTATCTATTATTAAATATGATATATTATTTGTCGCTAATCTGGTATTTACTGTGTTCTCTGAAATGAACCACGAATGTATAAGTTATCTTGTTAACTATCGAGTAGCTCCACAGCTTCGTGAACTAATAATATAATTACTTGCGGTGCTTGTCTATGAAGGCGTGCTTTGATATCTTAATATATTATGAACAATGACACGTGACATTTTAAATCAATCCCTTAATCTAATTCTTAAGTTTAGACACAAGCATAACTTACGAGTGGTAGTTTAGGGAAGGACCATTGAAATCAACGTTGATGGATTTTATGAAAAACGTAACACGTGTTTATGTGTATTAAAGAACAATTTAATTTGCCACTCTTCCAATATCAATGTTAAAACACTCGAATAATTAGAAAGTACTTAATTAAAGTTACAGAAAGCAAAACTAAGACTTTCCACTAATCAATGTGTATCCTATACGTTTCAATAAAACACGAAATGATCTTTCTTATCATAACGTTTGTTTGTTTGGGCACGTGTGTGTTTAGGCTTATGCACGGATTATTGTGATTGAAACTACCTACTACGTCATCTATGAACATGTCTTTAATTGTATATGTACCCAGTACGTTCAGAAATGTACTTAGCTTATAACGACATCTAATACTTTTACTAACAGATATTTCAGTTGAGTGAGCCAAAAATATAATACCTTTTCGAAGAAAGTGACGTTTGCATATAAATAATGTAACTAACAGTCACGTGAAGTATTATCGTTATTACACATTAAATGTATCCCCTAAACCAGTATTAGAATTATGGGGCTATGTGTAACAAATAAAAGTATCGGTTTTATTTATCTTATCTTTCCCGATAATTCTTTCATGAGCTTTAGAGTACACCTTAGTTATTTTTTGTCACGTTATAGACAAATACTTAACCTACTTAACATTAAGATCTTAACACTTTGGTGTGTACAACACAGCATGTTAGTTAGACAACAATGCACCTACAGGCAATGTTCAGCCTAAATACAGTCATGTAAAATCAATGGTACAATCTACATGCTTGCAGTAGATTGAGATTGGATTGTTCAAACATTATTGGGCCTAACTACTATCTGTAGACTTTTTTCTTAATCCAACGTTTGAAATCTAGTCCCAATTCCAGTGTTATTGTTTGTTTTTTTTCATGTGGCACAGTCCGAACAGGCGTATGCGCAATGATTGTTAGCGCAGTTTTAGCTTTCAGAAACTTACTGCAACAGTGAAGGCGCGTAGTCATCTTAAGGGGTTTTTTTTTCAAGTAAAATAAACAATATCTCTTTTTTCACCTCTCTATTAATTTTCAAAGAAAAAATTAATTAATGTTTCTAAAAAAAAGAAGAGAATATGAATATCGTGAAAAATAATCATGCTGCTAATATATTTAAGCAATGTATTTCCATAAAATCACATATGATATTCGGGTATGGGTTAGGAAACCCTCGATAAAGGTCATTATTGAGTTAGCGTATACGGGCCGAATATAACTTGTTCGTTACCATGGTGACTGTGAATTGTGTTATTCAGTTAGAGAATGTTTGTTGAAATTATTAACGACTTTCTAATCTCATAGGTTGTTTCCGTTTACGTTGGAGTCTCCCTCATCAATCATCAATGTATATACCTGTTAGCATTAAATAATGAGACGAGAACAGCACAACAGAGTGTGTATGCTTCACCATTACACCCGTAATGGTGAAGCTAGAGTGAGCTAGCTGTGAGCTAGAGTGTAGTTATCAATCATAGTAAGACACTGTCAGGCGAGAACTGCTCGAGAAAACGAACACCTTCTTATGACATACGTTATATTTTATCTTCGCCAATAGCAACAATAATCAGTTAGGGTGAAATTAGGATTAGAAGGTGTTCCCTGCCAGCTGTAGGACTAAACACACTACGCCTAAATATTTTACATCAGAACCCAAAGCAACAATAAACAGTTAGGGTGAAGTGAGGATTAGAAAATGTCTGCCAACTATGAGACTATACTCACTAAGCCTAAATATTTTACATCAGTCTCAATAGCAACAATAAACAGTTAGGGTGAAGTGAGGATTAGAAAATGTCTGCCAACTATGAGACTATACTCACTAAGCCTATATATTTTACATCAGTCTCAATAGCAACAATAAACAGTTAGAGTGAAGTGAGGATTGGAAAATGTCTGCCAACTATGAGACTATATTCACTAAGCCTATATATTTTACATCAGTCTCAATAGCAACAATAAACAGTTAGGGTGAAGTGAGGATTAGAAAATGTCTGCCAACTATGAGACTATACTCACTAAGCCTATATATTTTACATCAGTCTCAATAGCAACAATAAACAGTTAGGGTGAAGTGAGGATTAGAAAATGTCTGCCAACTATGAGACTATATTCACTAAGCCTAAATATTTTTACATCAGTCTCAATAGCAACAATAATCAGTTAGAGTGAAGTGAGGATTAGAATATGTTGTTTGCTCGCTGTGAGATTATACTCATTAAAATTAAATACTTTCATCAGACTCAACTGCGACATTTTTAACTCTTCAACTTGAGTACACCTCTAAATTCTAGTCTTTCTTTATGACTCTGTGGCCTGGGCTACATTTGATGCTCTTGTACAATCATCCGCAGAAGAAGGCTTTTTTATTATTATTCCATGTAGGTCTTGTGTTATTCAAAAGTTCCATAGAACCATAAACAATATAGTTAGCTTTGGTTTCAAACACCCGCGGAGAGATTTATTACCAGTATTTTTTTTTCTTCCTGGGGTAGTTCCATTGTGCAGATATTTTATACTAAATAATCCTTCTCATAAAATCCAGATTAAAAGATGCGCTGCAATATTCCCCCCCCCCAAAAAAAAGTGAGTTCATTTTTTTTGTTTGAATCAAAAATTGATTATAACGGACCATGACTTTAGAAATATAAATAGTATACATGGACACAGGATTTTTCGTTTTTCTGGTACTTGTGTAAAGTAATCTACTGAAAGCAGAACTTCCTTATAACTTTAGAAATAAAAATAACATAAATGACCATAAGTTTTTCATTTTCTTGGCACTTGTTTAGAATGGTGTATTGAAAACAGAATTTATTTCCAAATCGAAAAGCAGCGTACGTGTATGTGTTAAGGAAACGTTTAGTTTAGTTAACATCTGAAGTTTCGAAAGGGCCCAAAATAATAAAGAATAATACTTATATGTTACGATAATTTACATTGATTGCAACAATATAGATTTTTTTTATTTTATAAATTAGCATGTGGGTTTATTCAGAACAAAATTTTGTTTTTGATAATATTTAGGCAACGTTAACTTACTGGAAAAACATCTTGAAGTAAAATCATTATTGCGTGTATGATGGTGTTTAATAATCATATTTCACCCTTTAGTAATTAATATAGAATATATCTTCATGTAATTTGTCTATATTTGCATGCTTGTAAATGATCACTTCCGTGTTGACCAGTTTTGCCCAGGTCGTTAAGATGTGTTAATCCCTTTTTCACAGGCAAAGATTACATGGTGCACCTTTTGTACTTACGTCCAAAGTTAGCATGTATGCGTTTCTGTATGGTCTTCCAGCAAGTTTACCTATTTAAATAGCTGATGCGGAAACCTATATGAACTGGCTTGAGATAATTAACATTGCATGATTGCATACGTATAACAGGTGTTGAAGTGTGTAACCTAAAGAATTGTGGGATACCGCACTAAGACCTCTGTCTGACTATTAAAGTGGGGTGTCCAAATAATTCTGTCTCTTGATTTTCTTATTCACCCCTCAGCCACCTAGTGAACTAACAACGAAGCTGGCCAGCTTTAAGTTTGAAAATATATAAAGTGTGAATAAAAATCCTGTTTATTTATTCACTTGTGTTTGCTGTCGGTGTTCAATTTATTCTCTACAAAATGCATATTACCTTTAGAAAAGAGCTTGAAATATTACTGATTTAACTATAAAAATTGTTTGTGGGTCCATAACTATTGGTTACATAACCGCTAACAATAAAAGAATCGCATAAAAATGGTAAACAATAATAATACCATGAATATTGTAATTAATTCGAATAAATATTAATGCGGCCCCTTTATGCAACTTTCATATAAAATTAGTAATTTCACCCAGCTTTTTACCCACCAGTTCTTTACGCTAAGTATTGTAAAAGGAAAACAACTCAGTATAATGCAATACGTGGATCCTCCCGGTAGTGAGCTGTATAAAAACAAGTCGGAAAATGAATACAGTGAGTGACTATATTTCTTTGATGCTTATTGGCTAACAACTCTTAATATAACGTACATAAATGGAGAGTATTTTATATTGATTTTTTTTAGATAGACGGATTTTGAAATAATGCAAGATAAACTATAAGGAAAGTAGTAAACTAAATCCTTCAACTGAAACATTACGTCAAACCTCTCAAGGTAGCGGTTTTCTATCTTGTTCAATTTAAGTAAATTGTTTAATCATTTATATGCTTCAGCTATACATAGGGTTAATTGCAGTTTATAAGCGCGACTTACATATATTTATATAGGTGCGAGCTGTCATCTTTAACAATTATGTATTTAGTTCAGTGCTAGTTATCGACCATTCGACTGTGCACTGCTACCACGGTTAAATTATAGTCAAAGGATTATGACACAACCCTTTCTGAGGAAAGACAAGGATCATCTAGCGAGAGTGTTAAATGATGTAGAGCTGAAAGGCTCAATATTTCGAATAACAGAATCTTCAACGATCTTCACAGAAGCGGAAAACATGCCCAATGAACACCTTCAGATGGTAAAGAATTCTAAACTACATTCATAGACAATCCGGAGTAACCCTCTCATGTGCAAAATGAAGGTTATAATCATGAGAGAGAACCGTTTGACCCAAAAAAATCATTACAATAAAGTTGGAAATATTTCTTGTTATAGTTAACAAGAATAAATCGTGATTTGAGATTTGAAGTTGACAGGGTTATAAATCAAAAATGTTTACAAGATTCCAACTACACTTTAAAATCAACAAGACGAAAATGACCGAAAAAACCTGATGTCACAGCAATTGGCGGTCTAAACTTTCATCTAGTCCTTTTAAATCTTTTGTATGAAGTCAGTTATTCTTTTATTTGATGTGATAGTATTTGATATTTTTTCAAGGTGGAATTCCCAATGTTAACTTTGGTGGTTAGGAAGTTCTCTATTTTTATTGCCCCTCCCCCAATAGCACAGCGGTATGTCTGCGGACTTACAATGCTAGAAACCGGGTTTCGATACTCGTGGTGGGCAGAGCACAAATAGCCATTCCAAGCAAACAAACAAACTATTTTTATTTCTTATGAATACGCAGAGAACACTTTTTTAATCTATAACTGAGTGTAAAAAAAATGGATCTTCAATGAAAAAATGAAAATAACAAATAAACAAAAATTACGAGTCTTCCAAAAAATTATCTTACTCAGCTCCTTTACTCAATAAACACATCAGTAATTAGTCTCTGATTATTTAAATCCGTGGTTATATGTTTATTAACACATCATATATTTATAAGTGTATATGTGTATATGAGATTTATTAATAAATGTAAGTATTTCATCGTTGTTATCTTATAATATTGACTATGCCCTATGA
The DNA here is from genome assembly GCF_000517525.1 of Limulus polyphemus. Taxonomy (NCBI): domain Eukaryota; kingdom Metazoa; phylum Arthropoda; class Merostomata; order Xiphosura; family Limulidae; genus Limulus; species Limulus polyphemus. Next base: position 206,145 of record NW_013666187.1, on the reverse strand, counting down.
ATAAGTCTCCAATAATGTGAATCATCGTACTATATTTTAAGCAGTCTGACAAGCTATTTGAACATACAACCTAATTACTCCTGAGGCTTATCTAAGGATGTGTGTTCTGATAATTTTAATACGAAAAATGATGAGACAAAGACCTGTCTCTGGTTATATTATGTACAATTTGCTACCAAGAAGTTATTGTCCCTTCTCTATATCAAAATCATGAGAACAAAGCATTTAGTTGCTCTTTATCTTCGCATTACAGAAGAGAATTTAATGGGCTGTCTTCCTTATTTAATAACAAATGACAATTTAACGATTTTCTTCAAAGTGGCATCAGTAATAATGTCTAAAAGATTTAGTATTAACATTTCTTCTTTATCATATGTGAGAAAACACAGCCAACGACATGTCATATTTTTAGGGCGTTCAAAAGGGATGTACGTATGTAAATTATAAGAAATTAGGCAAGATTAACTTTGACCCACCCTATTCATTTTGTACTCTGCCACGACGTGATCCACTTGTGTCATTAGTACTACCAAGATCTTCAAAAACAAAACATTTTCACAAAAATCGCAAAAACGTCGAAAGTTTTAAGATTTGATAAACAAGCCTTTTAAAACTTTATACAGCCCACAACGTGAGAAGAATTTCTGACTTTCATCTTCGAATAACTTCTAGTAACGAACTTCTAATTTAAACATATTTTCTTCATTTGTTTAATCAAACATGTTCCAACTGCTCAGCTTCTCCCACCCTCCGCTGCTTACACTAATCTCATAAAAAAACAGGACAATTGTAAATTGTAATGGAAGGTTACAAATTCCAAGGCCTAACTAAATGCATTTCACAAGACTTGACCTTTATTACTCTGGTACCTACCAATGGGAAGGTCATAAAGACGTTTAGTTGGAGTAATCAAGAAGTGTAAAAAATCAATGCAAATGAGTAGTAAAATAAGGTGACATGTGTGTTTCGAATTTCCTTTAAGTAAGAGAATTCTGGAAGTCAAGTAGTTAAGTATTTCACAAGAAACGTCTCATAAAAAAAACCTTCTTTCTATTTTATTGATAAAACCTTTTAAAGATCAAATGATATATTGAAGACAAAGAGTACAATTTCTAATGTGTTGTACGAAGAGCAAAGCTGAACTTCTGTGTAAAACAAACCCTCAATAAAATTACACAAGATTTCTAATCTATATATTCCATTTCTTCTAACTTTAATTGTTTATTAGATACCCAACCTACCACCTGATGAGTCAATTGAAGGAGGAAAGTAGAGTTTAAAGTATATAACAGTGTTTCGATTCTTATCAATAAATGTATTATCAATTGCTAAGATTCTTTACTCAATCGTCACCAGGTGTTATACTTTTTGTCCGAGGCGAGTTGTGTATATTTACTCATAAACAGAGAATTTTGTATAATGTATCAATATTAATTTATTTTCATATTTGTTTGTTTGTTATGGATTTCGCGCAAAGCTACACGAGGGCTATCTGCGCTAGCCGTCCCTAACCTAGCAGTGCAAGACCAGAGGAAGGACAGCTAGTCATCACCACCCACCGCCAACTCTTGGGCTACTCTTTTACCAACGAATAGTGGGATTGACCGTCACATTATAACGCCCCACGGCTGAAAGGGCGAGCATGTTTGGTGTGAGGGAAATTCGAACCCGAGACCCACAGATTGCGAGTCGAGCGCCCTAACCACCTGGCCATGCCGGGCCCATTTTCATATTTAGTGATCATTTTATTTTTCTTTACATAAATGTTAATTAGTTTCTGAGAGTTAAAGCAATCACATGAATCGAATAATAAAACGTTCAACAACAAAAATAACGTATTATCTAAAACAAAGACAGAAACTAAGTATTACAAGTAAACAACTTTTCTTGATCGACACCCATAAATCAGACTTATCTCTACCTGACACGCGGTTCTTTCAAATTCTACAAATTGTTCTTGAGCACGATCAAGAAACGATCTGAAATACTGATATAGCTAAAAAAAATGAAGAAACTAAGAAGCACATTATTGTGCGTTCAAAACAAAAAAAAAACAACAATAAATAGCTAAACATAATTGTTTCATTTTTAGATCCGAGTTAAAGAACACTTTATTTTTGAGGCATTATTATTCAAACTTTATTTTTTAACTTTGTTTAGTTCGTGACAAGGCAGTATAGGTTTGTTCAAGCTATTTTTACGTCTCATGGTTGACATTTCCTTTATAAGATAGATAAGTAAAGAATTATTAATTAAGATTAAGTATACAACTTTTGTAATCGAAAAAACACGTTTTTTTGGAGGAAAATTTGGAGATTACCGAATTTTAAATCATAACTGCAAATTGCTGTGGGTTATAGTATGAACCATAACAGCAAGTTGCTGTGGGTTGTAGAATGAACCATAACTAGCAAGTTGCTGTGGGTTATAGTATGAGATTTTTAAGAAACAGTAAAATCATTCTTATATATTGCAGTTAAAGAGTAAGTGAAGAAAATGTTCGTGCATAATGTTTACGTTCATGTTTTTAAGGATTGAAGTCCTTGTTTTAATACGATTAGCTGAAATATTTAACAAAATCAAATAAAAAGTCATTTTCAAAATAATTATGATAATTTTATGCAGCATTTATGCATTATTTTGTATTTCAGGAAGTGTCGCGTTACAAGCTCATTTCGTACAATCAGCTTTTTAGAAATAGTTCTCTTCGTTATTAAGAACCTATTACATCCAGAATCTGTGAAATGTTTTGAATATAATTTAAGACTATCAAACAGAACGATCTTAAGTCTTTTAATGATTAATGGAGTGTAATTTTATATATCCAGCTGATATATAAGGTGTTTAACTAGCAATATGTTACGGTTGATTTTTTGCAATTTTTGAACCAAACATAAATCAACATCGAAATATAAGAGAAAATAATGGCGCCAGTTTATAACTGTTTACCTTGTGACCTATTATTAAAGAAGAACTTCTTAGGATATTAAATTTGATGGTACGTTGAAACATTATAATCTCAAGTTTATGGGTGTCATTTACTGTCTCAATCAAACCTTACACACGAAGCAGGCTTACAATTGATACCAGAACATGTTTGTTGGATAAGGTATCTAGACAGAGTAGCCTTTAATTCATCATTCTCAGACAACCTTTATCTGATAACAGCTGATATCACAAGACGTAACATGGGATTATGTAAATCTTGCTTCTACGAACAAGCTATTATTTACTTAGGACAACCAATCGATATCCATTTCTGCGTGTAAACCACGTTTCTAAACATGTGAAACAAATGAGCCACCCAACCCTCTAGTTCGTTGATAGAAATCAGAGGTCTCCATAATTTACACTGACTGACATCAGAATATCCAACAATACATATATTAATCCTGCAGCCTTGCTCTTAAGGCCTTCAGGCTGTATGGAATTTAGTTTGGTTAAAGTTTGGTCTAAATGTTAATAAACGTTGATCACTGAAATTAAAGATGGAGGGAATTGTGTGGGTTTATTAAGAGATTTTCTTTCCAAGACATTTTACTTCACTAACTTAATTTCTAACTACACAAATCTAGCTTCACATAAGTTTTGTTTGCCTAAAAAACTGAAATTGAAGTCCTAGCTTGAAGTATGTCAACTGAAAATTATATTTATCACCTGAATATTACACCTTATGTGACGTATTGGCTAAAACAAGCACCTCAGAGGTCCCTTTAAAGTTCGTGTATAGTTGTTCCTAATTTTGAGCTACTGACCAGTCAGTAGCATCAAATATCACAATGAATTTGACAAACTTTGAACCGGATATCTTATAATGCACTCACAGCCGAAATACACGCTCAGCGCATCGCGAAGAGATCTTTGGACCTTCAGAACAGTAGCCCAGCACGTTAACCATTAACTCAGGTCAGGCTTGTCAATTGTAGATTGACTCTCTGGAATAATATGCTTATGATGCTTGATCAGCCTTAATTTCCTGTTTCATTATGTGATCTGTTATGACATGTTAGGCCACCAAAGAAGTAACATCACACAAAGAAATTTTAGAAGTACGACAGTGAAACATTAATGCTACCGTTTCACTACGTAAATATAAAACTACAGAACAGTGAATAATCAAAGATGTTAAACTAAAAGTCATCATTGCGACAACATGTGCCATTTTCGATGATAAACTTTGGGTATCTATAGCAAAAAGCAAAAGGAAATTACAAGTAACAAATATTTTGTTATTATAGTTGTACATCACTAATTCACGAAATATGGTGGTAAATTCTACAAATATATGTATATAGTATATGATCAATTTGTTCATGTGTTTATTTCAGTACAAAGTTACTTTTTGGTGATTAACTTATCACTAGAAACTGGTCGCCAGACTGTAAAAGAACATAAGCATGCTTACTAGGTGTGAATCACGTTCTAAAGCATTAGAGTCACGTGCGACAGTACAATGAACTCACAAGTTGCCAGGAAGATAGCTGGAAAGCATAAGATTATTTTCTCCATGTGACAGAACTAATGCGGATTACAAAATCGTGACTCTAGAAAAGAAGGCAAATTAGCGTTGTGTGCAAAGTTTGAAAATGCGAGACGTACATTACGTCGTGAGTTTTAAACGAGCTTTCATGCAGTGCTTTCATTTGTCAGAACGTTCTACATCAGTTTTAAGAGATAAATTAAGATAGCACGTGCGATTGTGTGACGTTTTTAATTTGGATGGATAGGCTTAGATATGTTATTTATGCTTGCAATGATTGAATTAAATTATTTTGGACAAAGGATATCTCTGTTTCTTAACACACCTTAAGCGCTGATTAAGATTGGCTTTGTTAGGATTTATTGCGAAAGTCTGCTTCATCGCATTACACGAAAATAGAAAACCATTTGAGGATTTATTTTTGGACTGAAGCGCTAAGTAAAAGGATAAAAAAGGGGAAAAGTAGAGAAATGGAGGAATATAACTAAAAGTCAGTTTATATATGTTTTAAACGATAAACGATTAAAAAAACGATGCAAGCATTTCTTTGTCAATTGGTGTCTTCAAACAATGGTTTAAATACATCGATCCTGATATCAACAGGTCCTAAAATCACAGATATGTTGGCCCATCACGTGAATACATTGATCCTGATATTAAGATCTCCTGCAATCACAGATAGATATGTTAGCCCATCACTTGAATACAGTGATCCTGATATCAACAGCTCATAAAATCACAGATATATTGGCCCATCACATAAATACATTGATCCTCATAGAGCTCCTAAAATTACGGATATGTTGATCTGACACGTAAATACATTGATTATGATATCAATAACTCCTAAAATTACGAATATGTTGACCCGTCACATATTACGTTTATCATGATATCAATAACTCCTAAAATTACGGATATGTTGACCCGTCAAGTAAATACATTGGTTATGATATCAGTAACTCCTAAAATTACAGATATGTTGAGCCGTCACGTAAATACATTGATCATGATATCAATAACTGCTAAAATTACGAATATGTTGACCCGTCACGTAATTACATTGATCATGATATCAATAACTCCTAAAATTACAGATATGTATCTGTCACGTAAGTAGGGTTTTGTTTGATAGCAAAATGTTGAAATGTTTTCGTTTTTATTTTGTGTGTTCGAATTTAACATTGACCAACCCCCTCCCCTAGCGGCAATCAATACCGACTACTTTATTCATTCTAAGTATATAAGAATCAAATACGTGGTAGTTCAATTTTTATTTTACAGCCGCATAACTCATATATAAACTACACAAAACAATAACGGTATAACTATATATTCTTTACAAAGTTATATATATAACTTTGTAAAGAATATAGGTGCTATAAACAGAGAGTTTAGTGGACATTAATACATTATCCGGCGCAAGAACGTTACTGAAAATGTTGGTACTTACAAGAAATCATTTCTTTATTTATATTTTATTTGTCAATGGATAATACTCCACATAGCCATTATCTTAATATACACATCTTATATATATATACTTTCAACCTGAGATTTGTTAATTGATCTGAAGGATATTTTACTTCCAAAAATGTAATATTTTCATGACATATTACAAAAATATCATGTTCAACAACAACAACAAAAATTTGACTTAACAATAAGTAAGGTGAACAAATAAATGTGAAAGAACTTTCGATTTGAAGTTGTTCAAACAAGGTACGTATACTTTAATAGACGTTATAAAAGTACAGGTGTAACGAATACCTGGTATACACACATTACTAGATTGAACTTCTATCAAATGATAATATGTGGTAAAATATCCTTGATATTTTCAAGATGAGCAGCTCCTCATGCGACTTTTGGGAAACACTGCTAGGCCAGAGTCCCCAAGGTTCAGGCATAGCCGTCTCTAATTTAGGACTGCAGGTTGGACGAAGGGCATCTAGTCAGTAGAGCCCACCTCTTACACGACTACTATTAACCAAATAGCGAAATTAACTGTTGCAGTTATAAGACCTTTTCAGTTTAAATGTCTTAGCGTGTTCAGGGACATTTTGCGGCTCGAACCTTGGATCTTCCGACTCTCAGCTTGGCCCCTGGATAAATTTGAGTATTGATGAATACAAAAAGTTAATAACGACATTAAAATTTGTTTGTTTGTAGATAAGCACAAAGCTACACAAATGGTTATCTGTGCTCTGCCCACCACGGGTATCGAAACCCGGATTCTAGCGTTGTAAGTCCACAGACATACTGCTGGGCCACTGGAGAAACGATATTAAAATTAACATGATAAAACATTACCATTCACTGCGCATCGTTGTTTTGTTGTTCGAGAAATAAACCTTCAGGTGCAATGATATACTGCTATACTGTAGCATAATATATTATCTTGGTTGAAATATGTAACTCAAACACTTAAAACAAAAGTCCAACAAAATAAGTCCTAAACTCTACATTGTCGCTGGCAGAAGAAGATGAGACAAGGGAGATGGTATCTCAAAATCCCAGTGATGCAACATATCACACGATAAACAGACAGATATGAAACTGTAATAGTACGTTTTTGTTTTTTTAAATAAGTCCTAAACTCTACACTGTCGCTGGCAGAAGATGATGAGACAAGGGAGATGGTATCTCAAAATCCCAGTGATGCAACATATCACACGATAAACAGACAGATATGAAACTGTAATAGTACGTTTTTGTTTTTTTAAATAAATCACGAACTCTCCAAGTAAACTTAAGCATGTGTAGTTGTGAAGAATATTATTGATGAAATGTTACAAGCTTCTGTTGTGTGTATCATCATTTAAGAAACGTTAAACGAACCTTAAACATGTGTAGTTGTGAAGAATATTATTGATGAAATGTTACAAGCTTCTGTTGTGTGTATCACCATTTAAGAAACGTTAAACGAACCTTAATTCCCTAGTTTTAAATATTTAATGTAATCTTTAAAAAATACATTCATTCGGGTAATTTTCAAAACATAAAACTGACCAATAAAAGTGTGAGATTTTGTAATGATCTTTATCAATGAGCTGTTGGATTGAGTTCAGACATCACTGAGTTAAATTTATTCTGTATTTTTGTATCATAAATCTTATATATGTTTCGTTTTCAGAATTCCTACCCCACCCCAGTGGCTTAGCAGTAAGCCTCTGGAATCACGACGCTAAAAATCGGGTTTCGATACCCTTGGTGGGAACAACAAAATTGCCTATTTTGTAGTTTTGTACTTAACAGCAAACAAAGAGGATTCGTGTGGCTGACTACCAATGCAGACACCAACAGCAGTGTTAATCCATAGCTCAGTTTAAAAGCAAAATTTTAACAAGCTTCATTGCCTAATGCGTCTGTATTTTTATTATTACATTGTTTTATAACTTTAAAAAGGATACTTATGCACAGCACCAGTTCTATTGATTCCATGAGTTTAAAGTACGCATATAGTTATTTACTAATTTTGGATTATTACAAATTGTTTCTGACATTTTTTTAACCGTCTCCTTAACATGACTGGATTAACACTACGTTGTTGTTTGTTATAAAGCACAAAGCTACACAAAGAGCTATCTGTGCTCTGCCCACCACGGCTACCGAAACCCGGTTTCTAGCAGCATAAGTCCGCAGACATACCACTATGTTACTGGGGCGGGGGCAAGTGTATATATACATATATATATGTGAATCTAACGATACTAATGCATAAAAACATACGTTTTCATAAAGTGTAATTATTTGTTTCCTTTTCGTGCTCACAGGCATATAATAAGGTCGGAATGCTACCGAAGAAAAGTAAGCGATTGATACAAAATAGCGCCAAAAATACTGACAACATGATTGAAACAAAATCCAAAAAGCTAAATTTCTATGTTAAAATGTACTAAACACGTGATAAACAAAACTAAAACTTTTACTGCCAATAACCCAAGACGCCTGTATACCAAGTAAAATAATTACAAGGAGCTTATAGAGATCTACTACTTGTTACCTTTACTCCGTGAGGAACTGTAAGCACATTTTTATTTTACCAATGTTTCTTTTATGATCCTCGCTAGCCCATTATATTCCACATTTGTAAATCAATAAAAATAATTTATTAGTAGTACAGAGGTCTCGCTATAGGTAATGTAGAATTTCTGTAACAATCCTTTTCGTTTAACTTTCTCCCTCTTAGTAAGATAAACAGTTTGGAGGTTAACTTAAGTTATAAACCAGATTTACGTCTAATTTATGGCGTTTGGCGTGTTGATTTAACCTAATAACAATTTGTAACGACTTGCTTTTTATGTGCTTTTACGGCTGTAAACTTTATTAGTGTTTTAAAAGATACAGATGATTATTATCTTCGCCATTAAATATCCCTTTTTTGAAGACGCATTCAGGTTTGTTCTACAAAAAATATCGTATGTTTTGTGTTACCAAAGACTTCGTTAACTCCTAAAATAACCTTTCCTCTCTTGATATAAATTTCAAGAAAAAATTACCAAGGTTCGTTTGAGCTTAAAAAGAAGCTAAATTTGTGTTATGTCGTTTTAACTGGCAAACAAATTACGCTATTAAATCTTGGCTTTTCCCAAACCAACTCGCTTTGTAAACAAGAGGTAATGACAAAAAAAAAAGAAAGGCAAAACAAAATCTAAACACGACATATATATTTCAGGTACTGATAAAAGACATTATGAAGTTTTTCTGTGTGCAAAAGTCTAAACTTTAATTCGCTATTTCAAGTATCGGGATTTAAGTCTTGTAGACCTGGGAGGGTCAGGTTCAAATTGACCTCTTTCTCTCTCCTGTACTATTGTCATTTGTATTCTTCTTCTTATTGGTTTAACGTCTTGACTATTGTGTTTAGTATTTTCATTGTTGCTTGCTTATCTATTATTTGTCTCCTTCTCCATGTATTTTATCTAATTTATGTTGTGTTTTTTTGCACAAGACTTATTTTCTTTCTTGTATTGTTGTGTTTTGTGTGTTGTATTATGTATGGAATTAGAGGTATGGAATACTGCTTATTATTAGCTGTCTTAATGAGAGTTTGATATTATGTAATAAAGTTATAAAACGTTTTACTGTAAGAAGTGATATATCATTGTGAATTCCCCACCCCCTCTACTCAATGGCTAAGTGGTAAATCTGTGAGATTATAACTCTAAATGTAGGGTTTCAATACCCGCGGTGAGCACAACACAGACAGCCTATTGTGTAATTTTGTACTTATTAACAGCAAGGCCTAGATGTCCTGGTGGTTAGGGTGCTATACTCGCAATCTGTCACCGATCGTGCTCGTTTTTTTCTGCCGTGGGGGCGTTTTTATTTTATAATTATAGAGGTGTAAGGCAAATACATCAAAGTCTACACTAATAATTTTAAGTACGGTAATAAGAGTAATTAAAGTAACTCGCAATGATTATTTGTTCGTTTGTTGAATTTCGTGCAAAGTTACTCGATGGTTAGGTATGCTAGCCATCTTTAATTTAGAAGTGATAGATTACTAGATGAAAGGCAGCTAGTCGACACCACCCACCGCCAACTCTTGGGCTACTCTTTTTACCAACGAAAAGTGAAATTGATTGTCACATTATAGCAGTTCAAGTATGCCTAATTCGATTTTCTAGCTAGCTCAATACTTGATTCCCATGAACATATCAGATAACAGTTCAACAAACACGATTTCAAAATTTGTTAAACATTTTTGTCATCAACCTAAAAGGGCTTGCTGAGAAACCTGTTTTTCGTAATTACTGTATTCAAGTGGCCATTGAATGGCCATTGAACTGGAAGTGTTATGAGGTGCCGAGTTTCTTATTTCTATTAAAAATAAATAACTTTTTTTTCTAAGTATTTTCACGTATAAATGTGTGGTAGTTTATAGCTTCATTATTCTCGACCATCGAGTATAGAATGGAAACAAATGTAACACTTAGAATTAGAAACCCCTTCTGCGATTTAGGAGACAGTTTTTTTGACACAAAGGAATATCTACAGACGTTATAAACCTACTGTTCACGTATGTCTAATTCCGTATCTAACCACATAATGAACCCACTTCTTCAAAATTGGCCCATTATCAACAATAATTAAGAGGGAAATAATGGATTAAGAATGTATCTAAAAACACTGAGGGAAACGAAAATGAAATAATCGTCTGCAATTTCACCAATTATCCATTTTATCGTTAGAATCCCTAGTCCGTTGTAGAATATTGATGACATGGCCGGCCACTTCATTGGCAGTCTGGGTTTCATAAGAATTTGCTGATGTTTTAATGGGAATACTTCGATATTAAAAGTTTCGTGAGAGAAAAAAAAGTGAAACGAATACGTATAAACACTGTAAGCCTCTACAATACAAAAATTTGCAGAAGAACCGATCTATTAAGGTTATACAATTAGATGGACTTTACTCTCATTGGTTTCCAATTACTTATATAACAGGAATTAGTAAAAGTAAGAACTTTAGACAAACAAGAAATTTGTTAACATTTATATTATTCATAAAGAACCTTGGAAATTGATATTTTAGTAAAAAGAAAAAGTGAATACATGGAATAGTCTGTTTATAGCCTAAATAAATATGTGAGTAAATGAAAAGTAGAAAAACACAAGTTAGGGTTAATAACGCTATTACTGAAAGTATTGAGGTATCCCTAATAATAATGTAGGATTATGTAATTATAACATTCTTCTAAATTCAATGTAAGAATTGCATTAAAATATATAAAAAGGAATTGAAAAGGAATTATAAACGGGGCATTAAAATATAGCTCCAACAAATGTAACATGTAACAGTTACAGTAATAAGTTATCAAAAGGAAACAACTTTCTGATTCCTTTTTTGAATGGTGTCAACCAGCTAGGTGCAAAAACATTAAGTACAGAAAAAATAGAAATTAAAGTTATAGATTTGACTTTAAATGTTTTTAAAAGATATGTGCTGTTTTGTACGGCTAAATCTAAAATATGTTTGTGTGTTGTGTGTATATCGATTCCTTTGACGTACAGGTGCAAAATTCACTGTAACTCAAAGATAACAGTTTGGCTAAACACGAAAGAAGCAGCATTTTTCTCGATTGTTCATAGAAAATCAAATATGTCAAACTTTACGACCAACGTTAGGTGCAGAACTGGATCATAGTTCTTGACTATATGTACCAGAAGCATAAACAAAAAAGTAACTTGCTTTAAGGTATAGTTTTTCACGTAATAAAATTTTGCGAACTTTAACACTAGATTGGATTAGAAGTTAATTGTTGTACAGTCAGTTTATTTTAGTGGACTACCGAAGGTGGAAGTCGAAACCTATGATGTTTCTCAGAATGCTAAGAAGGATTAAGAGTATCTGGTTGCATAAAAAGAGTAACATAAGTTTGTTTCGAATTTAGCGCAAAGCTACACTACGACTATCTGCGCTAACCGTCCCTAATTTAGCAGTATAAGTCTAGAGGGAAGACAGCTAGTCATCACCACTCACCGCCAACTCTTGGGCTACTCTTTTACCAACGAATAGTGGGATTGACCGTCACATTATCACGCCCCCACGACTGAAAGGGCAATCATTTTTGGTGGTATGGGGATTCGAACCCGCAGATTGCGAGTCGAGTTCCCTAACCACCTGGCCATGCCGGGCACAGTAGCATAAGACACTATTTAATCTTACAGTCGCTGTCTTTCTGTCTTTAATACGATACTGGATGATGATGTTAAATGAAACTAACACCACCTACGATTATGCTATCTGTGTTGTGCCCATTGCGGGTATAGAAACCTGAGTTTTAATATTCTAAGCTCTAGGTTACCAGGAACGTTGCTTTATGTACATTTTGATTTAAATATAGAAGTGTAAATAGATTATTCTTATGTGGCCATACTTTCAACTAAAATATTTATGGATATATATAGAGAGGCCTAGAAAACGTCCAAAAAGAACAGTTTAATTTTTTACTGATGTGTAAAGAAAAACATCAAGAATCAATGAAAGTAAAATTTCCAACAAACATCATTATAAGTCAAAAAATCGATAAGTGAAAATAAATTCCAGGAATAGGCCTCTCTCGAACACAATACCTTTGATTAACAGAACCAATACAATAACTGTCTGCCTACAACAACACAATGTAATATGAAGTTCATACACATAGTTAAAAAGCCTTATGAGTGAAAATATGGGGGGGGGGGGGGCTTGTATTTTCGAAAACTTAGTTTGTTCAGCATTGTCACTGTAAGTTAAATGTCCTGATTTCAAGCTTAGGTCCGAAGCTTCTTTTCTATTATTTACTTTTTTCACTTAAAACATCAAGATATTTGTTATACAATGACAGTTAACAATTTTTATATTCTGCCCTAAACTTAAGATTAACTCGAAAGTCAACTTGAAATTATCTACAACTTCAATATACAATTTAGATAATAATTTTTTTTTTCAAAAAGCGACAATGGCTTCAATCGTTTTGTATCTATGTTTGCCTTTGCCTTATCTCCTTCATTTTGTAAAAAATATATATAATTTTACACTTTTCAAGGTTTTGCCACAAACAAATTAGCTTACACTTGGTATTGACAAATATATTTGACATTCAGGGAAAAAATGTTGTTTCGAGCAACATAAAGAACTTGTTTTCTTACCGAAAAACGATGAATAAAAACTTACTCAATCAAGTACAGTGACTTGCAAAATTCACTGCTTCGTTTCGAATTTGATTAAAAGGTTTCTTCACCTTATTTAGTTTTATTTGAACACTATACATAGTTCTTTTCATTTTGGTGCGTCCCATAAGGACGGTTTATAAACAAGATGTTACTACTTTCTGTCATAGCTTATCATGTGTTTCACAGCTTCAGATGTAGTCTTAAATCTGAACTTCCTTGGAAGACACTCATTGGTTTATTTCCAACGATTATTTCATTGTCTGTGACTAAGCAGGAAGAGCCTTGTATCATATTTCTGCTGAGATACCGACTGTTCAGTTATGAGTGTCTTCATTTTTGGCGCAGCATGTGGTCTTTCTGGTCGGATCTCAATGCTATTGAAATCTCATGCAGGTTAGTCGTCAAACTATAAGTAATAACACCATGCAAAGATTACGTTTGTTTTATCTTCACAATGCTTCAACTTGCCATTTTTAATAGCCCGGTACATCATACTCTGTCAATTCAATAAAACAATATGTCCTACTTAAAGGTTGTTATTATACTTTCTCGTTCAATTTTTGAGAATTTGCCAAAAGGATTCACCTTATGTTTAACGTGTTTTTTTTGTTTTGTTTTTTTGCTGCCTGCTCTAAAGGTCAAGAGCATTAGATTGCTACAAAGGATTTGTTATGGATAAAATTATTAAAGTAGAAATATAAAAGTCTTGATGTAAGAACGTTATTGTTTTCTACAGTTTGTTTCTTCATGTTTAAGCGCAAAGCTGCACAATAGGCTTTTTATATACGTTTCGCTTTACAGCTTCATCAAGAGCGTTCACTAAAAAACAAACCAAAACTGACAGCACGAAGCTTCAAATTTGGTGTTATAAGGTCGTTTATTACTAGTATTAATATGTCTTCTATACACCAATATGCACTAAAGAAATTAACTAATGAGTGCACAATGGGCTGTTTGCGCTGTGCCCACTGCAGTCATCGTACCTCGAATTTTAGCATTATTATCCCTCAAGCTTATCACTGAGATACCTGATAGGTGTGTAGGTGGATTATATCTGTTTCCCGTCTCTCACAGATAGCATGTTGAAAAATATTTAACTGAAGAAAGTTCAAAGAACAGTCAGTACCTACGTATTGATAATATAATACGTTCAATAGCGGTAACTATCGTATATCGTTTCATTCGGTTCTCAGCTTAGGGTTAGCTTGCAAGTGTCTTTTATGATAATTTTTAGAGAGCATTTACAGCTTTTTGGTTTTCTTTTTCAGCAACAAGTCCAAACGAAAACTGTGAGGATTAATTACTAATGTACACACTTTCTTTAGGAATGATAAAAGCATCAAGTGAGTCAGTTACAATGGCGTTGCTAACATTTTAAATTGTTGTCAAACAATGG